>NC_134706.1:154910746-155023246 GCF_043290135.1 Rhipicephalus microplus | reverse complement strand
CCCCAGTTTTCTTAACTTCTGGGACTACGATAAGGGGTGGGGAAGTGGCGGTATTTTTTAAGGGACGATCGATTGAATACGCTCCTTTTCGAGAACCTTGATAGAATAGAGCGTCTTCCCCAGGCGTTGTGCATTGCAGCCAGCTGCCTTTGAAGTTTTATACAAGCAAAGCTTGGTGTAATGGAAAGCACACTACATACTGCAACTGTACACGTGTGTTTTTGAATTTCATCTCAATGAATATGCTACCGCAGTTTAGTGCAATCAAGCCCATGCCGTAGTTTTCCTCAGCCTGATACTGTATACCTACTGAGCAGTCATGGCACCTAATCTCACTATCTTTCTTTTCTAAGCACTAAATCAAAATATCTATTGAGTGTCACAGACACTGCTGTATGTACTCTAAGTGAACGCTGCATATGAGCAACAGAAGTAATGTCGCAAACGACTTCTGCGTCAATAGGAAGGAACATGTGTCCAAGGTTTGCCTTGTGGGCGTGGTCCTGTCGGGAAACAAACACATTAGGAAATCATTTGTTAACAAGGCGGGCTTTGTTAACGAGGCTGAGGTTTATTCAGCCGGAGAGATTTTTTTTCCTTTGCAGTTCCCGTTCCACAAGCCCTTGATGCGTCAGTGAATGTTGACTCTTCGAGCCGATCAATTTTACCACATGGCTTCGCTACATATTATTGACATGGCACGACTCATTAGCCTTTTTGTGTATATGCATTTGCTATGAGCTGGTGATGACGTCCCGCGAAGAGTGCTCTCGAAGTGTCTATGTGGGGCACGCAATTATTTGCTGCACATAGAGATATATCATTTCTTAAACTCGTGAATAGTGAAAGATCTGTTCTGGGTCAGTTTGAACTTGTCACAGGAAGGAGACAGAAAGAACATCTCTTTTTCTTTCTGTTCAAAGTGTTCTTGTTCATAAGCACACTCTTCCAACTAACACAAGGAGAGCACACGCGAACGTAGATGGTATTTGTGATATTTTCAGTTTTGAGCGCCTCTCATTGAAAAGTATACTTTAATAACATTGTTCGTAATTCTCGAGAATTCTCAAACTCATTTATGAAATATTTTCTCGGCAAGAAGGTTCACGCGCGACTTCTCAAGTTCAGCAAGGCTCTGTTTGTTGATGTCAAGGCAACGTCACAACTCTCCACTGGCTCTTGTATTGTTTGCTTTGCTTATTTTTCTTTGCCCAACACGTGCAGCATTGTCTGTGAGGTCACCTCGACATGACAAGCAAATAGAAACAATCAGCCGCCTCTCACTTCGCTCGTCACCCGCATTATGTCACGAAGGCTGCGATGACGTCACTACAATATTCCCTCTTACCCCACGCCGGGCGGCTTTAACGGGACTGGAAAGTGAAATACGACTTGGTTTAGATTTGCAAAGTGTACTTTAAGGTGTACTAAAGTTTTATTGAAAATTCCGTTTAACTTTCATTTCAAGATTGGAATAAGATGTTCTGGCGAATGCACCATAATTTGTCCTTTCTTCTGTGCGTGATCCCCTCGCCCTCTTGACCGTATATATATTCCCGCCATCTGTGCAATAAAATGGCTGTAAGTGTGCGTTCGTTCCTATCTGTCTTCCTTATGAAACGTTCTCTGCGCACTAACCCCCGTATTCTATAACGGACCTCCACTTAACGCTTGACCTTCACTTGAGAAAGCCGATGGCAGCGCCGTCTCTAGTCACGGAAAATCACTGCATATCAGGAGTAATCTGCGGCGATTCTTGAGTAGCGTAGCGTCACTTTCAGCCGAGCAGCGGCGCAGTGCTCAACTCTGTCAGGTGAAGGGTGAAAGTCGAGTCGAGGAACGTTTGTGAGTACGGGGCAAGAACGTATATATATATTTTTGAAAAATGCAGTACCGACCCGCTGGAGTAGCCACTATTTTGTAACAGTGCACCGCTCGAATATCGGGTACCCTTTGCCTTTGCATTGAATACCTAACACTGCGCAGCTCTCCTCGTCAGCCCTCACGCTTGTCAAGTGCGCCTCGCAAACACGAAGGGGGTGAAGGAAGCTTTCTGTTTCGCCTGTGTGCATGTATGCCATGCCTTTTTTGTCGCCAAGGTTATTTGTGTGTTAAGTACTAAACTGTTAGTGAAATAAAGATCAGGCTGTGCATAGGCTATTCGCCTCTTTCGTGGAGGGGGGGGGGGGGGAGGGTATCATTGACAACTAAAACGCAGAAATAGTTTCTTTCTCTCTTCTGTATCAGCTGGGATAATAATGCATTTGTTGGTACGCAGACTTGTGCCTCGGTTTGCTTTTTACAAAGAGGCAGATCGTTTACACATTTCTGCAAAGCGTATTCTTGGTTCTGGCTGACTAAAAAAGCGAGACCCGTATAATGCGTTGGATCTTACAAATGTTTGAAGATTTAAAATAGCACGTAGAAGAAAACGTGCTTTAGTTTGAGATAACGTTGTATTTTCATTCCTACTTCACTCCGTGCACAAGGCGCTTGAATCCATTCTCTTTCCTTGTCGTCAAAAGTTGTTCCTATTTTATTCCTACTCCATACCTTGAAACATTGTCTTCACTACATTCAGGGATCACAAAAATGTCAAATGACTCCGGAGTCAATCGAATTCCAAAGTGGCAACTTCGCAACACTAATTTTCAGTAAAGCATATGACGGTCACGAAACGACTATACTCGAAAGGCCAAGATCGAATCACAGACAGAGATGTCACAAGCGGAGATTTCTGTTTGGGAAGTGTTCCATAACAATTTTTCCCCTGTTCGGCCATCACTATAAAACCCGAACACTCTCGAATACTGTTGATGTCGTGATGCCTTCCAGCATAGTCACCTTCAAAATAACAATAAATGTGGTTCAATTTCGCGAAACTACGATATTGTTATGAGAGACTACGTAGTGGAGGGCTGTGGAAAGTCTGACACTCAGGGATTGTTTAACATGCACCTAAATCTCATCATGCCGGTCTCAAGCAATTTTCACCCCTATTGAAAATGCGGTCGCCGCGGCCGAGATTTGATTCCGTCACCTGCGGGTCAGCAGTCGATTGCCTAAGCCACCAGACCACGAAGTCGGGTTAAATCCGCCATAAATACTGCTTCCTGTGCACATCAAGTTGCACAATTATCCATTGGGTTCACCTAAACGTATTCAAACGAACAACATTATATCTTCAAGTTTGTAATTAGCGTCAATGCTTGTTTATTGTTTATATAGCGTGTATTGCGAGCGTTATACAGCCGCATTGTTTGTGTTTCTAAAAATAATTGAAACAGCAACATTAGGAAGTTAACAAAGTGCCACCGCTTTGATGGTTCACATTTCCCTCTATATATAGCTGTAATAACAAATAGATGCTTCAGGCAGGTGGAGGTCGGACCATCAGGAAGATATCTTAGATTGACTTGATAAAATCTTTAACACAAACTTAATGTTTTTCTTCCCCCCATTGTCTGTCCCAATGCCGCCTTCTTTATAGATTGATAAATAAATTTCATTATTCAGACATTCATTCGATAACCTGAACTTAAGACCATTTTGTCAAGCTTATATTTTAGAACCATAGTCATGTACGTCGATGATATTGTATCAATGTTCCAGGACCATAGTTTAACTCGGTGGGTCTCTACGACTACTTTGAAACTTGTGAACATTGAACACCACGTTTTTGCAAAATACTTTTACCTGTCTCCAGTGGCGTAACCAAGAAAGGCTTCGGAGGATTTACCCCCTCCACCCCCAGTAATTCGTTGGCCACTACTCCCAACACTTACCCAGCTTTTTTTTTCGTCGGTTCGCACAGACATGATTTAAAAAGGAAGCGGTGCTACTATCGAAACATCATTTCTTGGCGATTTTATAGTGAATAAAGCCTGCATGAAGGAAAATGTGTCGTGGTTTTTGTCAAGGCTTTGGCAGTTCGTGAGATATTTGGCAGGAATCTCGGTCGCGAACGTGATAATTTGGCTCGGCGAGGGCAGTGGTGTACCAGTAACCACAGAAACAGATATCACTGGATTCGATAACTACGATAAATTTCACTAAAAAGATTTTCATTTTATTAGTAAAAGCCAGACACAGTCCATAGGTCTGATAGGCCAGGTTTTGGCTGTTTACAGTGAGACTCTTCGTATGTGGGCTAGACTCTGAGGCAAAAAGGTGTTCAAAAGGTGTGTGGTATGTCCTTTTGGGGACTAATGGAGCTGTCAAAATCAATATTCTTTTTAAGGACTAACGGAAGTTGGTCTAACAGTTAGTCCCCACAGACTAGCTCAAGGGACTAATACTTAATCCTCATATTTACACCTTAGTGAGTAACCATTATTCCCAAAAAACACCTCAAAGAACTGACATTTGGTCCTCACAATTAGGCCTTATAGGGAAACCTTTACTCCCCACATTCACAACTTACTGGTCAACCGTTAGTCCTCACAGTTGGACCTTGCTGGACGAACGATTGGTTCACTCAAATACTCCAATCGGATGAACTTTTCATCCCCAGTTCAAACATTATTCTTCTATTTACTCTCCGGGAAGCCTAATATATTTTTCGCTTGTTTTTCTGCACAGTGAGCAACAAATGGTGCTGAAAAGAACACACAAAAAAATATTTTGCCCTCTGTGTGTCACTGCTTTCGATGTCACTGACAACAAAAGGACAAAAATGAGACATTGTAATCTTTTATTTTTCTATATACACGTGAAGTATTTTCATTATTTAAAAGAATTCATAGAGAAATAGAAGTCCAGCCTCGTTGTCCCACTTTGTAAGGTCCTTGTGAATCTCCTCCGACGGTAGCGATAGATGAGAGACATTGCAGACGCCAGCGCACGCAGCTTTTTGCATGCTGTGTGCCAACAGCTGTACAATAAAATTGTAAACATAGTCACACGTGATAGAAGATGAAGATGCACGCATATCACAAGTACGTGCAAGTTGATATAAGAACATAGGTGTAAATAATGACACGCTAATAATTTGCCTTCACGTCTACTATAGTCCTGAAACTGTTCCGACAAAAGCGATAGATGACCCGCACTGCAGAATCCACCGCACACAGCCACAGACATCTGCACGTTGTGTGCCCACGGCTGCACAATATCATTGTAAAAATAGCTAGTGACACGTAAGAGAGGGTGAATATGCATGCATATAACAAATACGAGCAAAGCAAAATAAAGACATGCCTGTAAGTAAGGCATGCAAATAATTTCACCGTGATGTCAGAACTCGTCAACAGCGCATTTCAATCACTGCAGCGCCACAGCATGAGTGCGGTGGCGGTTGCCATAACTTCGAAACAACGCGAACCACTGTGCCGCCAGCGAGGCAGCAAGTTCTAAGCGAGCGACGCCGTTCAGTCGAGCAAGCGAACGCAAGACCCAACACGGGGTTGCACGCAGAGTGTCTGCCGCCAGCGAACTTCGAACAACAGGAGAGCTGCCGCCACGAACAGCACCGAGCTGGTTTCATGCGAGCGCCCAAGAAACCGGCGGTAATGCGGCCCTTTTCCACAAAGCCAAGCGAGTGCAGCGAGGAAGCGCGAGTTCGCCGCCGCGGCCGCCACCAATGACCGGCGCCGAGCTGCTTGCGACCGATTGACGAGGAAGCCAATTGTAAAGGCGGCCAATTCGGCCGAGTTCTAGCGCTAGCGAAAGCCCCGCCAGCCTTTGCCGGTGCACTTACAGCGCTCGACGTAATACAACAAAGCTCTTTACGAGCAACCGCAACGTGTTTTGGACGACTCGCAACACAGCGACGAAGTCTCCGCCCAGTATCTTGAGCCTGGAGCTCACCACAGCCGCGAACACAGGCGAGCACTCGATGAGTGAGCGGCCGATGACGATGGTGGCTAAGTTACAGGTTACAGACACCTAAAGCGCGAGACAGACGTGCTATTTTCCGTGCGATGCGGCCTGCGGTGTCGCGTGGTGTTAAGTTCGGCCTGGAAACTCGTCTGAGCAGACGCCTTTGTGCGTGGGCCGATCCACTGGTGAGGCCCTCAATCCCTTCGGCGCCCAGTCTGACGGACGCTGTCAAGTATTTGAGCGATTATTCAGACCAGGCGGCGGGCAGAGGCGAGTTCCCGTCCTTCAAGTGCGGACTCTTTTGATGTCCCTTCAAGTAGCAGCGTGACTGATGGCCTCGTCGACTCGTCGGGCGACAGGAGGGCTGGCGTGGCCGGCGCCGGAGCTGACGGCGGAGCGGCGCTTCTTTAATCCTCAGTCAAGTAGCCGACCGGCCGACTGCCTATGCCCGCCAGGCATTGTCCCTGCTGGCCGGAGGACGAGACGTAGTGTCGCCAAGACGCCGCGACGCCACAGAGAGGACAACAGGGACGGCGTCTTCCTGGGGGAGACCGCGGCAGCTGCCGCGGATCGCCCCGCTAATTGAGCGAACGAAATCGGCGGACCCTTTGAAGTATGCGGCCAGGATCGTGGGCACTCTCGACTAAAGGCACACACACGACGAGGAAGAGCCCTGCGGGCGCCACCACAGTGCAGTGTTCACGTGGACCTATGCTCGCCCCCCCTCACTTGTGTGTGCGGGATTGGTGTTCGACTCGGAGAGGAGGAGCCCGACAGGGCATAAAACGACGCAGCAGAGTGAGGGACGTGGCTCTGAACTATGTAACGTTCAACCACCACGCTCGTGGTTTGTGAAACCACTATCCCTTCTTTTCTGTAAATATGTGTAAATAGTTAGCGACATAAAACCTGTCTGTTTCCCGTATCCTCCAGTGACCTTCCTTTCAACATCTAACAACTGGTGGCAGCAGTGGGATGCCATCATCAGCGAACAGTCCTTCCTTCCGATCCAACCTTTACAACTGGTTGGCAGCGGTGAGATGGACTTCACGACATGGTGCTGTGCTGTGGTGAGTGCTTGGTCTTTGCTATAACTTTCCAGGCTTCGTTTCTTGAGTGTGCGTTGATTAGAAGCTCGATTGTATGTGAGTTAGGGAGATCACCTATTTGAGTGTTAGAGGGATAACCTATTTATGTGTGAGATGCAGGACCAAAGTACAACGGCAATCATGAAGGTGAAGACACTGCTAAAAGATGGTCTTTTGTACATTTGTGAAGACCTGGGTATTAAGATTAAAAAAGGAATGGGCAGGTCAGAAATTTTAGAGCTAATTTTGGAAAGCGCCAGTGAGGTTGATATTGGATACGCGTTAAAAGCTTTAAAAAGGTTGGAGGAACGAGAGGCGCGGGAAAGCGATAGAAAAGAGCGTGATCAAGCATGCGCATTGGTGCTCGAACAATTGGAACAGAAAAGTGAGGCAATGAGACTGAAAATTCAGCCATGCGTAAGTGTAGCACACGAAAAGTGCGAGACAAACATAGGTGAGGTGCAGTTGATAGCCGTAGATCAGGCTAGCACGTGTGAAGACAGCAGCAGGTTCAATGAAGAACCAAATTTGAGGGCTGCTACAGATGCTGCGCTGCGTAGCGAGGCCGACGAAGGCCAGAGCAAGTGCGACGAGGTGCTGTGCCAGTCAACTGTTAGCGGAACAGCTAGGATAGCTGTAGAAAAACTGGTACAGACCTCACCTGTGTTTGTCGTGACGGTGGATCTTGCAGACAATGTGGAAGTAGTCAAGGACACCGGAGGGAGCTCAGGAGAAGCAGCGACGGTAGAGGATGAAAACTGTGTGGTTGTAGGCAGCTCCCAGCAGGACGAGTGAGATTTTTTGCAGGAAAGCAGCTGCACTGTTTCTGAGAGCGTCGAGCTGTCCGCCGATCTAGAATGTGAAATAGGTGATTTTTTCGAAAATCATTCAGACGGCGCGGCATCGACAGCTGACGAATGCTGTGAGTGGGTGAGCGAGTTTGAGATGCGAGCGGGAAGCTTCGAAACGAGTCGCAAAAAGCGGCGCCGACGCAAGAGACGTCGGAGAGCCGCAAGTGAGACAAGTAGCTCTACGCGGGTTGAGAAAGGTTCGAAGCCTATTAGCGCAGCAAGCAGAACTAGGAATTTTGCGTCGGCGTCAAAGTTCATTTGTATGCGTCTGAACTGCCGGGTGAAAGAAAAGGGACCAGCGGGTCCATCGCAAATGAAATCAAATGGGAGGCGCCAGGTTAGTTGGATGCTTGAGCACAGGGTTAGCGCAGGTCAACCGGCCCGACAAGGCAACAGAGCTAAGAAATCAAAGTGCTGAAACACTGTGGCAGGTGGTGCAGAAGCACCCTTGAGTTGTAAAACTACCGATGGCGCAACCCGAGGCCAATTTCCTAACGGCACAGGAAAAGTCGGTCGTAGACGTCGCCGTAGACAAGTGAAAGGTACGCGCGCGACAAAGCGAAGGCACGGAGGAGGAAGCAAGCATCGGGGAAAAAGGAAAGAGGGTGGCTCATCGGCCAGTTCAGCGAAGAGGCCTTTGTGGCGGGAAGTACGGCGCCAGCGGCGAAAGGGTAGACCACAGCGCGCATTCGCGCGATGGAATGCACGCCGGAGATTAGGAGCTTTGTGGGGACGGGAGTGTCGAAGGGGTCCTACAAGAAAAGCGACAATAGCTAAACACCGCTCGGGAGCTAGACCACAAAGGACACCGACGCTCTTTCCCACGCGTTGCTCGTATTCCCTCCGCCAGATTGACAGAAGTCAGCCGAAATCACAAATTAGGCGTAGCGCTGCCGTTCAGCTTGTAGCACTTACGTGACGTTGCCTCGGGTGCACTCGAAACCCGCCAAGTCCTCGACCACCACGAGTGCGATTGAGATGAGGGACAGCTGTAAGCTGGAGAGAGTGACAAAGGAATTTTCTTAGAAGCATGTTTGTTTGCTTATTTTTGGTTTTAAATTAATATTCTTTTGTCATCTCCCCAGCTAGTTCGTGTAGCAGCAGGTTTTCCTTTCTGGATTTTTCAAAAAGCGTTGTAAATGTTTTAGTTAGTTACTGGGAAATGGCCTACAGTTAGGTGTGCGATTGGTGTGCTACCGCTCTTTGAATGAGAGTATTATGTCGTGCTAGGGCGCACAAGCATAGTCCTGTGCGTTCTTTAAAACATGGGCTGGCAAGAGGCTACATTCATTTAATGGGCGTGTTAGTACACGAGTTGCATTTCCCTTTGGTATTTTAGTATGTGCTCAGGAATCAGGTGAATTCTTTCGCTGAGCGTTATGTTATATCGAACGTTGAGATTAGAGATGCGTTTTAAGGATTTACACAGTTCGATATCTTGAGAAAATTTACGTTCAGATGAGGGTTTAAGGACACCTAGGTGAGAGAGATATCGCCTATGGTTAGGTGCGTGTTGGTATGTTAGCGCTCTTTGGATGAGAGTAAGATGTCATGCTAGAGCGCACAGCAAAGTCATGTGCGTTCTTTAAAAACATGGGCTGACATGAAACTACATCCAGCAAATGAGCGTGTTAGCACACCAAGTTTACTTCGTTTTGTTGTTTTTGTGATCACTTAGGGATCATATATGATCACTTGGGCTGAAAGCACTGCGTTCACCAAATTTTGAGACTAGATACATTTCTAGGATTTATAGGACGCAGTTGGATTTGATGTGAGAGAGTTTTGTAGGCGTCAGGGTGTCATGAAAGTAGGTACTGTCGACTGCGCCTTGCAAGTATGAAATTAGAAAATGAAGAGTGCGCACAATTATCTTTTATAGGTTTAGGCTGCATTTGTGCAGAATTTAGGTGCTTCTGTTTCATACAATCAGTAAATGCAAGTTACAACTTAGTAGGGTGGATGATAGGAGAAAGCTAGTTTTCAAAGAGTGTAATTATGGTTATATGGGGCCAAATTTGTATTTGCTTTTGTGTGCTTTTTTCGCACGGCAATTTGTTCCATTATTAGTAAGCGTCTCCACATCCATGGTTGTTATAACTTTGGCGGCACAAAATTGTCTCAAAATTTTAGCGTACAGGTTTCTCTTTTGTTTGTGTTTTTTGAGAAGCCTGCAGGGTTTTAAGTGGGTCCAATGTGCTTGACTTCGGCATGGCATTGTGTTGTGTGGTTGGCCTTGCTGTTGTCGACCATTGTGAGTTGGTTTGGAAGTTGGTTTCGAGTTCGCAGCTGGAGAAAGAAAGCCAGGCCATCGTCCTTGTCACCAACCATTCTCTTCGTGCCCAGCGGTTGGGAGCGCTGGCCAGCCGAGATTTTCCGGGCGGCGGAGGAGCTGTTAAGTTTGGCCTGGAAACTCGTCTGAGCAGACGCCTTTGTGCGTGGGCCGATCCACTGGCAAGGCCGTCAATCCCTTCGGCGCCCAGTCTGACGGACGCTGTCAAGTATTTGAGCGATTATCCAGACCAGGTGGCGGGCAGAGGCGAGTTCCCGTCCTTCAAGTGCGGACTCTTTTGACGTCCCTTCAAGCAGCAGCGTGACTGATGGCCTCGTCGACTCGTCGGGCGACAGGAGGGCTGGCGTGGCCGGCGCCGGAGCTGACAGCGGAGCGGCGCTTCTTTAATCCTCAGTCAAGTAGCCGACCGGCCGACTGCCTATGCCCACTAGGCATTGTCCCTGCTGGCCGGAGGACGAGACGTAGTGTCGCCAAGACGCCGCGACGCCACAGAGGGGACAACAGGGACGGCGTCTTCCTGGGGGAGACCGCGGCGGCTGCCGCGGATCGCCCCGCTAATTGAGCGAACAAAATCGGCTGACCCTTTGAGGTATGCGGCCAGGATCATGGGCACTCTCGACTAAAGGCACAAACACGACGAGGAAGAGCCCTGCGGGCGCCACCACAGTGCAGTGTTCACGTTGACCTATGCTCGCCCCCCCCCCTCACCTGTGTGTGCGGGATTGGTGTTCGACTGGAATAGGAGGAGCCCGACAGGGCATAAAACGATGCAGCAGAGTGCGGGACGTGGCTCTGAACTATGTAACGTTCAACCACCACGCTCGTGGTTTGTGAAACCACTATCCCTCCTTTTCTGTAAATATGTGTAAATAGTGACATAAAACCTGTCTGTTTCCCGTATCCTCCAGCGTACTTTCTTCCTTCAACATCTTACAACTGGTGGCAGCGGTGGGTAGCCATCACCTGCAACTTCCTCCTTCCCATCTCTTACAGTGGTGACGCGTGCCGCATGCGACGTTTTGGGACACACGGTGGTGAGGGAGCTATCAGCGGCTGGCTCCACCTCTATGCGGCTCCTCGGCATGCGTTGTCGGATGGCTTTGTATCCTCGTATTTAAGCTCAAAACAAACAACATTGCTCAGCCACGCGTCGCTGTTTCATAAAAAATAATTAACAAAACGTCTTTGTGGGTGACAAGCACGTCGCAACAGCGGTAACAGCTGATTATTCATGACTCCGACAGGTAGGCCAGCATGGCGGGCGCTGGCAGTCACCTACGCCGTTCACCCGCGAGGTCGTCATCGAGCGCTTGTTTCTGACAACACTATTAGGCTTTGCACTCGTATGTAAGGCGTTTGCATACGCTAATACTTTCTCAATGCCATTGATGAGAAGAGCAAATGTGGAAGCGAAGCAAACCAGTGCAGAAATGCTGGTAGCCATGTTTACTTGCGAAATGACTTTGCATCGCTGCCTACAGTATCCGGTCTTGATAATGGTTTTAAAACGGGCGTTGTCGTGCAAAAATGGCATACTTCACACACCACTTTATTCAATCCGGAATAATATCACGTCACCAGGGAATTGCACTGGATTTTTGTCACGCCGCGGCAGTCGGCGATGTCAGCAAATCCACGCCCGCACTGCTCCATCAACTTGATTGAACTGGCCTGAATCACGGGTGATGGAAGCGGCTGCAGGGAGATGGCGCCACTAGTGACGTGACGTCACTCGTCAGTTCACGCTGTGATTGTCTGCTGCCATGCGGTGGTGCGATGCGGTGACGAAAATATGTGGCTGGTGGGATGCTAGCCACACCGGCTCTGCGGTGGTGTAATGAGATGATACGTCATGAACTGTCACGAAACGTCAAAACTCCGGCTGCCGCATTATCGCACCCCACGCCGCCTCGCAGAGAAAATATCATATCTGTCTCGAACTAAACCCGTCCTTCGCGGTGCATTTCGTGCGTGCGATATACAACGCGACCGAGACGGTTGCCGGCAAGCGTGATCCGTATCGCACACGCGACAAGTAGGGAAGAATAAAGTATGTTCATTTACTGAGAAAGAGTCCAGCGCTGATTTCTGCCCTGAGTCAGACTGAGAGAATGTATCCAATGGGCCTTGTTATGCCTGCGAGTCCACAGCGAACGGCCGTGCCTCTCAAAAAGGCAATCTGTGTCAAGGCCAGCCCGCAGTCCGCCTGACGCGATCAACAACTCAACAGCATCAGCACGCCACGGCGCCTTTCTGTCGGCGCCTCTCTGGCGCCCACGTGCAGTGAGTCAGCGCACGTGCCAGCGAGCCCGTCGAGTAAACAACGGGCGTCTTTATGTCTGGGGGTCTGACGCATTGCGCGGCGACCCCATTGGAGGAGTCTGCCCTGACGACCAGCGGCGCTTCTGATTGGACATTTTGGTTGGACCCGGTGCAAATAAAAGAAGCCCTGCGGCGCGTCGCGATCGGCGGTCCTAGGTGAAAGCTGACATGTGTGTCAGAGCGAACCCGTTTGAGAGCAGACCTATGGGTTAGAGAGGAGAGCTCGGCTCTTCGAGTCTCTGTCGGCCCCAGTGCCGAATTTGTAATGCCTCTGTATATATGCTGTACATAAACCTTGTTTAACTCACCGTCGTCTCGTCCGCTCGTCTTATCAGCTCTGCGCAGAAGCAGTCGCGAGCTGATAAACATACGCTACCAAACGTCTGGTGACCTTCCCGGCGGAGTTGGAAGCAGTGGCGCCTTCGGGACCGTGTTGGCGTCGCCGTCTTTCGCAACAGCGGTGGCATCGGCGGGATCGGTCCGTCTTTCGCAACAGTGGTTGGCAGCTGCGGGATCGGCCGGCGTCAGCGACATCGATGCGGTGAGTGCCTGATGTTTTCCCCTCAGTTCACCAGACTACTCTAGCTCAGGTTGTAGTAGTTTAGAGAAGGGCTGTGTGAAGCATTAGAGTGAGCTTTGATCGTTTCAAGCAAAGTCGGAAGTGCTTTCAAACCAAAGCTAATGCGAAGGGTGTAAACACGGGAGTGTTAAAATTTGCTTGCGCGTCTTGCTAGTAGGCTTATAGTGGGTAGGCAAGTAGATTCTTAACTGGGGCAAACAGCAAGAGGCTAGTGTGAACGATGGAGAACCTTAAAGTGAAGGAACTCATCGAAATTTGTGAGGAACTCGGCATTACTTTGGGCCATGCGAAACGAAAGCAAGCGATCCTTGAGATCATGAAGGATGAGGGAGTGTCGGCGGAGGAAGTCGGTGAGGCCTGGGCGGATATCAAAGCACGCCGCGAGGAGGCTGAAAGGCGAGAAGCTCGCGAACGTGAGGAGGCTGAAAGGCGAGAAGCTCGCGAACGTGAAGAAGCTGAAAGGCGAGAAGCTCGCGAACGTGAAGAAGCTGAAAGGCAAGAGGCTCGCGAACGTGAGGAAAGGCGAGAAGCTCGCGAACGTGAAGAAGCTGAAAGGCGAGAACGCCGCAAGGAGGCCGAGAGACAGGAGCGCCTCGAGTTGAAACGAATAGAATTGGCAATCCTACAGTGTTCGCAGGCGCCTAGCGTAGCTTCTCCAACAGTTCAGGTCAGTGGTTATAGAATTCGGGATCAACTGCCACCGTTCGTAGTAGGCGAGGACATGGCGAAGTATCTCGTCAAGTTTGAACACGTCTGTGAGCGAAACGCTTTGGAGCGGTCTCTTTGGGCGCAGAACCTGTTAGCTCTTCTTCCCGGCGAAGTGTCCGACGCGATAACTTGCTTGTCGAGGGAAGCGTTTGAGAGCTATGACGAGGTTAAAGAAGTGCTCTTGAGACGTTATAAGTTGTCACCCGAGGCTTTCAGGCAAAGGTTCCGGTATGCTAAAAAGGGGAATGAGTCACACGTTGACTTCGTGTTTCGTCTTAAGGCCGATTTAATTGAATGGCTCAAGGGCGAGGGTGTTTATGACGACCGCGATAGAGTGGTGGAATGCGTTGCATTGGAGCAATTCTACCGCTGCATCGAGGATAATGTCAGGCTTTGGCTGCAGGACAGACTTGGTGAAGTACAGCTAAACAAGGCAGCAGAGTTAGCTGAGGAGTATTATACTCGCCGAAAGTTGCACAGCAGGGCAGTGCGCGTTGAAAAGGATGAGAGAAAAGAGGGCTTTTCAAAGAAACCTGATCAACGGAGACCCGCTCTGTACCGTAATTTCAAGAAGGACCCGTGTCTTACGAAGGACAGTGTAGGGGAAGGGCAAACAGAAGCGGAGAAATCGAGTGAGGTTTCTACCACACAGGCATTTGAGTCGGAAAACAAACGGAAGCCGCTAATCTGCTACAACTGCAAAAAGGAAGGACACATCGCGAGAAACTGTCAGGAAAAGTTTGCCTTCGCAACAATCCGAGAATCAGAAAAAAACATGCGGTTGTTGGAGTCGTATCTCCAAGAAATTAGGGTGAATGAGAAAACGTGCCGAGCACTTAGAGACTCAGCGGCAACCATGGACGTTGTCCATCCTTCATTGGTGTCTCTGGATGACTTTACAGGAGAATGCGCGTGGATCAGGCAAGTCGCCGAGGAGCAGAGTGTTCGCTTACCAATCGCCACGGTTGTCATTGAAGGCCCGTTCGGTAAGCTTCACACCGAAGCGGCTGTGTCTGCCGCGCTAAATGATCGTTTTCCTTATCTTTTCTCCAACAACTCAGAGCAGCTTCTCAAAGAGCAGGGCAAGTCGTTCTTCCCCAACTTAGCGTGCATGGCCCTCACGCGATCGCAAGCGCGGAAGCTATCGCGGCAGCTTGATCTGGTTCAATGCAGTGAACTCTCAAGTGACCTTGTCGGCGGGTCGACGGAACCCCAGAAAGGAAATTTTCCGCATGAGTCATGTGAGCGGTCACGCGAGCGGCCTGTCGCGGAAGCGGCCGGCGAGGTATGCGTAGGGGGAGACGACATGGCGCCATTGAGTCAGAGCGAGAGGGTTGCAACGCTCTCACCTGTAGCGGAAAGTTGGAGCGAGCTGCCGAGAGTTGATCGAGAGACGCTCATTCGAGAGCAGCGTGAGGATCTCTCGATTGAAGCGCTAGTGGAAAGCCACAAAAACGCGGCACAAGTGCTGTCGAAGGAGCACTACGAGAAATCGCTGAAGAAGCGCGCTTTTGAAGTTGATAATCAGGTAATGCTGCTGCAGCCGTCCAAAAGGAACAAGCTTGAGATTCATTGGGAAGGGCCCGCCAAAGTGATATCGAAGCTTCCCGATACGAATTATGAAGTGAAATTAGGAAGGCGGTGGAACAAAATTTATCACAGTAACTTGAAAGCAGTCGTAAATTTACTTTTAAGTGCTTCAGAGGAAGAGGGAGCGGAAGTTTTGAGTACTAGTGAGGTAATCGAAGGGGGATCGAAAGTAATCTGGGAGCAGATAAACCTAGAGCCTAGGTTAAGTGAAGCCCGGAAGGAGGACCCGAGACGGATTGTTTCCGAGTTTGGAGACGTGTTTTCGGACCGCCCCGGAAACACAAGGGTGATCGAACACGATATCGAGCTAAGCGGTGAGGAGTCAATCCGTAGCAAGCCGTATCGTTGTTCCCCTGTGCAACGTCGCAAGTGTGAGCCGCTCTTGGTGCCGCATAGGTATCGTCGCCTAAAAGTGGCCGGTTACTGAGGTGGAGCATGTTGCTCCACAGCGCAACTTTGACGTTCGCTATCAAAAAAAGGGAAAGCTAAACGCTAATGCAGGTGCATTGAGCAGTGCGTTCTAGCTAGTACCTTCTCAACCTTTCGGTTTCTCGCTGGCGATTCGGGGCAAAATTTTGACCTCATCACGACCTGGGCTGAGCGCTCTCGTTCAGAGTGATCTCAAGGGGCCAACGTTATGTGGTATTCTAATTCGTTACGTTGTTGTACGTGAAAAAAATTATGAGTTGTCATTTTAGGGGTCTTTTGTCCCACATGTGCCTCATGATGTAGAGGGAACGAAATTCCGATAGACACTTAGCTAGGTATATGTTGTACTATACTTTGTCTGGTGTTCTGTCGGGTGACCGAGGGCACTTGCTTGTGTCGTGTGTTGTCTGTTGTCGATCCGTTCTTGGCAAGTTGCAGAACCATCAACAAGTGCTGAAACCGAAGGTGGTCAGAAGAGACGAGTGAAGCTGGTCGACAAGTTGTGGCGACAAGCCAGTGGAGCTGGGATCCATCGTCAAGAATGGGATGTGTTCCTGGAGCTGCATTCTCCCCATAGCCCTGGAGGCGAACCTGGAGGGACCTGGCGAACGAGCGCGCCTGACATACGAGCTCCGTGGAAGCAGCTCGTCTTTTCGGCGCATTGTCTGGCGGCGGGGGAGCTGTTATGCCTGCGAGTCCACAGCGAACAGCCGTGCCTCTCAAAAAGGCAATCTGTGTCAAGGCCAGCCCGCAGTCCACCTGACGCGATCAACAACTCAACGGCGTCAGCACGCCACGGCGCCTTTCTGTCGGCGCCTCTCTGGCGCCCACGTGCAGTGAGTCAGCGCACGTGCCAGCGAGCCCGTCGAGTAAACAACGGGCGTCTTTATGTCTGGGGGTCTGACGCATTGCGCGGCGACCCCATTGGAGGAGTCTGCCCTGACGACCAGCGGCGCTTCTGATTGGACATTTTGGTTGGACCCGGTGCAAATAAAAGAAGCCCTGCGGCGCGTCGCGATCGGCGGTCCTAGGTGAAAGCTGACATGTGTGTCAGAGCGAACCCGTTTGAGAGCAGACCTATGGGTTAGAGAGGAGAGCTCGGCTCTTCGAGTCTCTGTCGGCCCCAGGGCCGAATTTGTAATGCCTCTGTATATATGCTGTACATAAACCTTGTTTAACTCACCGTCGTCTCGTCCGCTCGTCTTATCAGCTCTGCGCAGAAGCAGTCGCGAGCTGATAAACATACGCTACCAAACGGCTGGTGACCTTCCCGGCGGAGTTGGAAGCAGTGGCGCCTTCGGGACCGTGTTGGCGTCGCCATCTTTCACAACAGCCTGCTGTCTTTTCGGCCGCCATCTTGGCCGTAATTCCCAACCGATGATGTCGTGAGTTGGTCGTGACCATCTTGACTAAGCCAGATATATAAAGCGCGCCGTGGCGATGTGTTGAAACCTGCTTCAAACTTCATGGGTGTGGGCAAACGTAAAAGCAGCAGCGCACGCTCATCCAAGCGTACACACGAAGCACAGCGGCGTGCTCCCTAGATTGTCGAGCTCTCTCTCTCTCTCTCTCCGAGTGTGACGCGATGCCAACCGTGACGAGCAAAATACGGGGAATGACTGAACTTGAGAGAGGAGGACGGCTAGTGTCCTTGAAAACGATTTGCGCACCGCCCGCATCTCCAGCCCGTTTCATTCCTTTGGGGACTAAGTGGTTTGCACGCACCACGCGCACCTTCGTGATTACTCCTCAACTGTCTATTCGTTTATCACGTGCGCCTATTGGGCTCAGTGACTCATTTCGCCTCGCCTTAAAGTGTATTATATTCTCAAGCCAGAGAATAACATTTCTATTGAACCTTCGCGCGTTTCGCCAACATCTAAACAAACACACACGCGCGCGCCCACGAGTGCGACAGAATATCTGGCTCAGCCACCGAACTTCGCTTGTATGCGAGTGTACAATATGTTGATACGTAGCGTTGCTATGTCCTGACTACTAAAGGCACTCCGAAGTGTCCAATGACCAAGGTGCAACACAGGAAAACGTGCAGGGCAAAAGTAATTTAGAAAGGCCCGCAACATACTCATCACTAAACTTAAGCTGATGAAAAGATAGTGATCCTTATTTATTTATTTATTATTTATTTATATATATATTTATTTATTTATATATGAAAGTTAAACGTACCAAGACCACTATATGATTATGAGAGACGCCGTAGGGAAGGGGTCTGTAAAAATTGACAACCTGGGGTTATTTAAAGTGCGCCTAAATCAGAGCACACGGACCCCTACAGTATTCTCACCTCCATCAAAAATGCTGCCTCCACAGCCGGCATTTTGAGTAACTGTAGGGAGCACAAATGTTATTGTTCAGCAGTGTGTGTGTGTGTGTGTGTGTGAAAAATAGTTCAAAGGCTTGGCGTAGCTCTGCGTTAAAATGCTTCATTGCCACGCTGAATTCTTGGGTTCGATTCCAGCTGAGACCCTCACAGTTATTCGCGCGAGATCGACGCTACCGATGTCGGGTATTCCTTAATAATCGCGCGTTAAAACTGCCCACGTGTTTTTTCGTCGTTCCTGAGTTAACAATAAGTGTCAACAACCTGTGGCACATACTCGCATAACAGCAGCACATACTCGCCCGTGAGTATGTGCCACTGTTTGGCAGGAAGTGTTTGACGACGTACTTGACATAAATGTGGCATTATTTGTGCGTTGACCAGCGCAACATCTTCGTCACACCTCTTACCTTCAAATGCAAATTTTGGTTCACGTCAAGTTAAGGGGATGACAGCGAGAGCATCCAAACGTAGATGGCTAGATAGATAGATAGATAGATAGATAGATAGATAGATAGATAGATAGATAGATAGATAGATAGATAGATAGATACGCGCAAAGCCGCCGAAATTCGCTACGAAAATGTTCGCATTGAAAAAACAGAAGAAAACTATACGCGTTTTCGCACGTATTGAAGTTTTCTAGCTCACATATCAGCGAACAAGTTCTTTCTATGGGAGTAAGTACAGTCTTGCCCAGGCGCATTTTTGATTGAGGCCAAGTGAAAATTTCTCAACAATCATTACCTTTCTCTCACATACAGCACGATAAAACCTCTACGATTCGAGTACTTCATTGCTATCAATTGTCTCAGTGCAACTATAATGTCAACCGAGAGAGAGAGAGAATAAGGTAGAAAAAAAAGGCAAAGAGGTTAACCATGGCTGTGTCTGGAAGGCTACCTTACACTGGTGAAAGGGTAAAAGCAACAAAAGTTATAGAGAGAGAGAAGGAGAGATATGTCACTCATGCCATCGACAAAACGGCAGTTATGTGCTTAACATCACAAACGGTGAGTCACATTCGTGTCGTAATCAATTGAGCACGTTCATTGCATTAACTTGTATGCGCGGTTCCATGCACCCAAAATCTTGCCGATAGTGAAGCCATACTGGTGCCGCTTGCGTTCTCAAGCAACAGATTTCTGAAGGCTAGAATTGGAGTGATGGTGTCAAGCAGTTTCAACACGCTTTGAGCGGTCGGTGTCTGCATCTTGCTCAGCAGCACGCGCATAGCACTCACCAGGGTTCTGACCATGTCGATAACTTGTCCTTCTTCGTCCGTCAAGTTGTGAGATACCGATGAAGTGCCCCTCAGTGTCGAAGTCTGATGCCTCTCATCAGGCGCATATATCTTTGGGAGTTCGGGGCAAACGTCATCTGCATTGCTGGCAGAGGCATGATTTTCCTGGGTAATAAGACTGGGTAATAAGGATGAAGCGTCAGCTCCACTGCTAGCAGAAGCGGCTTTGTTCTTAGAACCGACAGCGCTTGGCCAGAGTGGGAGAGGTGGAGGTAGTTTTGGACATGCGTCGCGAGGCGACGAGGTTTTGGCCACTTTGGTGCAGCGCCGGTGACCAGACCACCGTCGCGTGATGGATGGAGCTGCTTCTCGGTGTGAGATGTCATCTCTAGCCTTTTACTTCAGTAGTGTTAGCTCCCTTCAAATACAAGGAGAGTCCTTCAAAGAGGTGTCATGTGGCCCATCGTAATTTGAGAACCTCAGTATCGTGGCCTTGTACGTTTCCTTGTTGTGGTGGTAAGTGCACCGGGAACAGACAGTAGAATACGTGCACACGCCACTTATTTGACATAACTTCATGCCCTTCCAGCACTGAAGTGGTTTTGGTATAAAAGGGCGAACTCCGTGACGGAAGTGGCCCACTTTTACGTGTGGTGGAAATGATTCGTCCTAAATGCAATTCTTACGCTTCGCGAGGTCCCGATACGACATATACTTGTCATAAAGGCATCTTCCGAAGCCGGCCTAATCAAGACTGGTAGGTTCGAGTTGGTAATGGCTTCGGCAACGTCATATATCGCACCAGTGCTCACTTCTTTGCCCAGCGGTATATGAGAGCGCACTTTTGTCCAATTGAGTTCTGTTACTTTACGCAATCTGTCAAGCGCAGTCACGTGATTGACGTCCATCGCTAGGATGTTCTTGCGGCTACTCACTCTTACTTCCTTTCCTTCATTCGGCACCAGTGCCTCTAGCTGTACAGACATGGCTTGCCGGCTATGGCGTCTCAATTTGTCACTAGCAATAACTGGAATGAAAAAGATGGTTAATACCTCGGTATTCCGCGAAGATCGCATGGTGGGCTCACTTGAATTGGGTGACGTGCTCAGAAATTGTCTATTTCCCTTATGGTTTCTCACAAGCTCGAAGTTGTCATCCCCGGATTCATCACTGGTGATGTAGTAGGGCTCGGTGCCACCCTGTCAATGCCGCTTTCGGAGCTGTAGCGCTTCCTGGAGGCAACACCCGTGGTCATTCCAGTGTCCAGTAGTCTTCTGTAGGGCTCTACCTCCATGACACACCAGCAGGAGACCGCGCTTGACAGGCGAAGTGAAAATTATTCACGAAAACCTATGGAACTCAAACATTCGGCATTCTGCCACGCCGGCACTTCGCCGTCGTCCCCCATTATGTCAACCAAGGTTGCGAAATAGTCTGCCCGAAAAATAACGCGTGAGAAATTATGTTGCAAATGTTCAGCATACCTTACAAAACATTATTGTGTATACCAAGATTGCTCCGACGCGCACAGCAAAAAATTTGTTGACTAAAAGTTATCACTGCGTGAGTGCTGCTTGACATATAGAGCTTAACACAAACATTATTCCCATTGTCATGCAGTCACAAACATCGAGAGTAAGAAATTATTCACTCAGCGAAGTAAAAGTAAGCAAAATCGAAACGTAATTATGAATGAACAAAAACATGCTGCGTATACCTCTCACTCCTCGTTGTAAGCGGAGCCGTCCTTGACTTGTGAAATGCACTTCGCTACAGCGAGGACTACGCCATCTACGCTTAACGGTGATTAACGATGTCTTCACTGGTCGGGCGAGTCAAGGCAATGATGCGCTTTCAAAGAGTAGTTCTTTCAATGGTCAACCGAAAGTCTATTTCTCCAAATGGTCACTGTACTTGTTATTTACTTAATTTTAGTGGATTAATTTGCATTTGCATACTCTCCTCTCAAGCATACGCATAAGGAAAGGGGGTGGGGGAGGAGCATCATGACTTTGATTACATGTGCACATTCTGCTCAAATTACCGCCGGTAGTCACGTCACAGAGAAAGGATGATGTCTGTGCCGCCCCCAACTTGGTTTTAATGACCCCCTCCCCGTCGGCCCCCCGAAAACAATTTCTGGCGACAATCCTGTACGTCTTCATTCCTTTATTCTTTGGGTCCTTCAACTTGCAGTGTAGGCTAGGACATCGGAAACAAATGTAGATACGAGTAATCCTGCTTACTACCCTCATTTTAATGAACACCACTGACAAACATTACTGACCTGCATGAGGTGCCTAGTGGTGCCGGTACTAATGACACCTCTTTTAACAACTGAACATAGCCCCAAGTTAGCCTGGCTACCAAGATTGACCAAATGCACCCAAACGTCATTTCGCTGTTGAAAAATAAAATAAAAAATTACAATAGAACGACAGCAAGGAGAAGGCACTAGAACCCAGAATCACCGACCACGATGGTCGCAAACAGAAGACGCACTTCTGCTCAGCCGGGATACAAGCAGAACCGCTTTCCAGCTGTGATGCTTCAGCGTTGTCTGCTGGGAAGCGGTATGGCTACCGAAGTATGACCTAAGCACCGAAAGCTGCAGCGTCTGTTTTCCTCGTGTAATCACCGAGTTGAACACGCGGGTGTCATTGCCAATGTGGGCTGGAAAGGGAGAGGCGTTGAGTTAGCGCCCACGTTTACACAAACGCGGTCTTTCTAGGCCGAATGATGCGTGCTCGGCGGTGCGCTCTTCGCGCGACCGCTTGCACATCGTTGAGCGCTTCCCACGGGAAGTGATTCCGGTAGACTGCATCTTCATGGTTTGTGAGCCGCCATGTCATCGCGCTTGTTAAGGTGACATTGCTCTCTTGAATGAATCTGTGAAGCAACTGGCGAACACTGTCGCTAATGGACCGAGAGCATTGCGGTGCCGTATAGGATGCGAGCTTTGCACAGGCGTCGCCACTTCAACAATGATCTTTTATGATACAGGGGTGGCGTGTGAGTGCTGCTTGTGACAACAGGGTGCCCCTCTGGTGCTCTTATTAGTGTTAACAATGGAAAAAATAACGCCTCCGTTTCTACTAAAGCGTCCTTAAGCACCATCAGGCACGCACACACTTTCTTCTGCTCTCGACCACAAGGATAAAAGTACGCACGTCTGCCACTACAACAGAGCTCCTCGCTCTAAAAAATCTGGAGTAAACCTGGTAGTGGCCCCTAACGTTGGTCATTGTATAAGCTGTCACGAACAACTCCCACGAGTCTTTCTAAAGAAATGCTCTCTTATTTGTAGTAGACGCGAATTCTTACTTGTCGGAATTTGACTTAAGTAAGCAACTGAGCGACTGGGGAAAATAAAGAAGAGGAGGTATGGGTACAACCGCAGCTTCCATAGCCGTAGAGAACAATACAATATAAAAAGAGCCTTCTATAAAGAAAGTAAACAAAGATATTCGCTGAGATGCACGACTTCACATAACTAAGCAACAGATGAGTGCAAGAAGGATTGTTGGTTGTGTACTTTGAACTAGGAATTCACAAACGCCCCTCGACTCGACTTGTAATTGGAAATGCTACTTGGGTATAGTTTTCCGACTCACAAATCCCCCTTTTCCCGAAATGCCCCTCGACTAAAAAAGAATATTGAGTATTTTGCTAAATATAGTTTTATAAAGTTTCTGCACCAACTTGTGTGGCGTCCATGCTGAGACCAGCTCGCTTTGTTGGCTTTTCTCGATGAATCAAGCTGCAGCCGCATCTATGCTTTCGACAGTAATGTTGTGCTCATCTAATATGACACTGTCTTCGAACTGTTCGGCAACATTTCTGTTATGCATGTGGCCAGTGTCAAGCCGAGACATTCGGGCAGGTTATCAAGGGTACCAATTTCTTGCTCTTTGATAAGCTGAATTCCAGGCATCAGCAATTGAATTAGGTGCCTTAGATGGCCACCGTGTGACTACAGCAAATGCATGTATAAACGCCACTCATTTAGCGCTTATCTCGATGAACAATATGCACCGTCTATGTTTAAATCCCGGTGCCTAAGATTTCGAACTAGCGGAATAGGGAGTGTAATAGCAAACTGTAGCGTGCTTTAGAGGCCGTCGCATATACGTGGGTACCAAGGGGGCGTAAAAAAGATGACAGAACACATTGGAGACCAGGAAGAGACTGCCAGGCCTTTTCATTTAGTATTTTTCTTTTTGTGTGCATCCACAACCTCAGCGCTAATATTATTCATTTTCTTTGCGCGGAGGTGCGAGACACACACCGAACATTATGTGCTATTGCTCTTAACACAGATATCAGCCGAAATGAGGGGGGAATAATTTGCACTAAATTCAAGGATGCATACCTGACTAATCATGCGCCGGGTTCAATTCTCCCTTGCGGCTTTCACCAAAGTAAATTATCGCTGCACGAGAGGAAACATCGCAAAGGATACACCTGCAAGGTGATCTTATTTATTTATCTATTATTAACTGATTCATTATTGCTTTATATATTTATTTATTTATTTATTTGAGCATGCTGGTGAACCACATTCATTGGTCATTACACGGAGAAAGTAAAAATGGCATGACGAACGAAAAAATTGGCAGGTTCCACGTACAGCGGGAATTGATGATATGCGAAGAACAAATGAGGCAGGTTGATATGTAACATTAAAATAAGCACAACGTTACGAGGTGGACGTAAATTATGTCATAGACGACTTTGATGTCATGTTTTTTATGTTTCGACATGTAATTTACGCTCGTCGTCTATGCACGCAACGTGATACCAAACTTGGTATGTCTGGAGCTAGCAAAACGCCCGCGTGGACGCTGTGAGTGCAGCATATTTGCCAAGTTTATTACTTGACACGCACGTCATGATTATCAAGTTTTGACATGTCAGTTTGGTATCACGGTAACGGGATACCAAATTTGGTATCACGGTAATTTGGTATCAAGGTAACGTGATTACAAATTTAGTAAAAACACCAGACTTGCGCGGAAGGTGTGGCACAGTCACAGCAAAAGCTAGAAGAGCGGCCTTTCAAAGTATTTTATAAACGCTCATTGAGTAAGTGCTGCAAGCACACTTGCTGGGTGATTGTTAATAAAAATTTTAGGGTAGTAGGCTGGCGTTATCTTTGCTATTTTAAGTCACTCTTCTGAGAAGCGTGGTATCCGCTATACACTTGCAAAACATTTGGTGTTTATTGTTCATGCAGTGGCTGACGACGCTCAAGAATTATGCCTGAAGTGGGTATGCGCCACAGTTAATAGCTGAACAAAAACAAGCTTGATTGATTGATTTGTGGGGTTTAACGTCTCAAAACCACTATTTGATAACAAGCTATTTGATAACAAAAACAAGCTTTCTTAAACGGTTCGAGCATTGGACGCCCCACTCGTTACGCTACTCGCATTATGCATCGGCTGCTTGTTCTTTCGCTGTTTTAAAATGCTTTATAAGTCATGTTAACGCGATTGCTTTCCCGACATCAAGCCTGCCTAAGGCAAGTGCGCCAAAAAGTACAAAGCACCGGCGCAGCTCAGTGATATAATACTGGGCTGACACCCAGCGGACGCGGGTTCAAGCTCTGGTGTGCCATTGGTACTAGGTTGTTTTTCTAATACCGCGTGAATTGGTTACGGAAAACGAAGGAAGCGATGGCGGCGGATACGGCGCTGCGCGAGACCTGAGTTGTGATCTCATAACAGCTTTTGCTGTATTATGTGGGCTAAGCAAAACGGCCTCGAGCGCGCTATGAGCGTAGCTTGTAGTCATCGTTTATATGACACGCATATCATGATTACCATGTTCAGACGTGTCTTCACCTTCGTCGTCTATTCACTTCCCGTAATGCCAAAGTTGGTTTTTGTGAAGTTAGACGAACAACCGCGAGCGCATGATGAGCGTGGTATGCTCTCATGTTCTTCAATAAAACGCATAACATGATTATCATGTTTGCGTCATATACGTCTGTCATTAATTGACGTCACGTAACACCAAAATTGATATATGTGAATCTAGTGAAAGGCCCGTGAGCGCACTATGAGCGTAGCATGTATTCATGATTTACATCACACGCACGTTCAAATTATCATGTTTGGACGTGTCATTAGAGAGTTTTAGTACTGCGTATGTATCGTACGTGGCAGCGTTGCATCCGTAAAGACGCTATGTTTTGCGCAGCGCGCATGCGCAGACTGCAAAGCGGACGTATCGCGTTACTTACGCGGCCGCTACATACGCACGCATGCGATACGTGCGTGCGTACGTATGAGGTGGTCGCGCACTCTCGAACACGTTCGCGAAAGCGCGAGACTTCGTTTCGCAAAGTAACGGCATCATAGGCGAGCATCGGCCGGCTGTATAGTTTTCCATCGCGTATGAATTGGAACTACAGCCGCTGAACATATGGCCATAATCCGGGTAGCACACTTGAATTGGCTCAGATTGGCCTTCACCAACACGTACTTCTATAATTATGTACCAGATGCCGCAACACGCTTCATGTTCCTTACGTACGCGGGTACGACGGCGTACTGAAAGCACATTCGCGGCCAACGACACCACGTAACGCAAGACGCTCGCGTGATACGTACGTATAGCACAATTCCGCAGTACTAAAACTCCCTTCTTACCTTCGTCGTTTGTTCGCGTCACGTAATAACCATATTTATATTCGAATCTAGCGAAGCTGCCGCGAGTGCATCATGACCGCGGAATGCGGCCGCATTATTACATAACAGGCATCTCATGATTATCATGTTTGTACTAGTCACATGCATTCTTCATCTATTCACGTCCCACAATACAAAATTTGTTATACATGAAGCTAGCGAAACGGTCGCGAGCGCACCATAAGCATGGCGTTTAGTCATGACTTACATGACATGCATGTCATGATTACCACGTTAGGGCCGGTCACTTATGTTCGACATGCAGTCTTGTCATACCATACCAGTTTTTCAATATGACATGTGAACAAAACCGCCGCCAGATCACCAAGACCTTAAAATGGATATCATGACATTGATGATATGCTTTTCATAATTTTCATGTTTAATTATTCAGTTAGGCTTGTCATACAGTCATGTTATTCCATATCAATTTTGGTAGAAGCCGTAGGCGGCTGGATGGATAGATAGATAGATAGATAGATAGATAGATAGATAGATAGATAGATAGATAGATAGATAGATAGATAGATAGATAGATACGCTCAAGATCGCCGAAGTTTACTCAGAAATGCTTCGCATTTAAGACGGAAACAGAAAACACACTATCCAACAAATTTTCGCTAACGGAGTTGTCCATAAAGGTTCAAAAGCCTTTTCATCAAGTCACTCAGAAATATGGCAGGTAGTGCATCAATTTTCTGATAGCATAGAAAACAACAAATACAAAAAACGTTTGTGCCGGATTCTAGATCTACAATGGTGTAGTACATATAGACTTTTATAATCACTTGATTCTTGAGAATATTAAAAAAATCTAATTTCACTCTGTTCATCTTCCGTGAAAGCTCAAGCAATGCCAACTTACACGAGTTTAACATCTCTGTAACTCAGTATGTTTTCTTTTGTTAGTTGTGTGCCCAGATTTGGGTGCACGTTAGAAAACCCCAAGTGTTCGAAATTTCCGGAGCCCTCAACTACGGCGTCTTTCATGATCTTGTGGTGGTTTTGGGATGTTAAACCCTACATATCAATCTATTATTCATTCGGTCATTATTTGGAACATATAAATTTGGCTGCAAGTCTTTGGATTTTTTTAGCTCATTGATGAGGCCTTTTTTTGTGGGGACTCCAAAGCACGGCAGCTCACTGCTCTGTATATCAACGAGAAATTGCTTTCTTCAGTAGTGTCTTTCGCAATATTATTATTATTATTATTATTATTATTATTATTATTATTATTCACTCCCAGTTAGTACGCAACGCAACTCGACAAATCGGGTATCGGGAAAAGATAAAAACATTCGCTTTTATCTTTTCTTTTTTTTGTGCGATGGTGCTTCCTTGTTGCCTGCTGCGGTCTCAACGAGCTTCCCGTTACAGAGGATAGGAAGTGAACACACAGCATTGCGTTCGCAAGAACAGCCTTAACTGCCAAGCCCACCATTAGACCTATGGAACGAAGTTTCGGCTTAGCTGGCACGTTGCACATTTCATTTTTTATACATTTGATTATTGCACGTATAAAACGGGGGTCCCATCTGTCCAAACTCTCACAATCGTGCGCATTTTTTTTTCAGAGTAGAAATTGAATTAACAAGTTTCAGTGAATGCAGCGTACTTTTGGCCAGTACTACAGATTTGCAGGATAAGCTTGCATTTCCCGGTGATGCGTATTTTGTCACCGACTTGCTTCGCAGAGTACCGTAATATGGTAATTAGCTCTAGTCATAGGATGCGAAATAGCCATTGGGCGTTGCTGGTGATGTTCGCGACCGTTGAATTACAAAGGTTTGAATAAATGAACTGGAGCTTTTTCTTTTTTGGTTTGTGATGCTATCAGAGTTTGGGTCAATCTGCGCAGAATGCGATGCGGAGAAGTGAAATTATCGGAGATGAATAATGAACCACAGAGTAAAATTTATCAGAAGGCCGTTCAATCCTAAAAGTAAGCGAGAAACTACTCGAGCAGTGAAACGGCAAACACTGTAACTTTGAGCCAGCTGCATCCTCTGAGAACCACTAAGAATAGTCCTTAATCATCGCCTAGCTGATGTCGGAAGGAATCAATAGAGCTGTGTTGAGGAAATTTAAACATAATATTCCTAATAAGTGGGGTTTTACGTCCCAAAAACAGCGATAGAATTTTAAGGGACGCCTGTTGAGAAAAGTGCTATAAACTTCACTCGTTCAGGCTGTTTTACGTGCACCTAATCTAAGTACGCAGTGATCAATCATATTCGCCAGCATTGAAATTGCACCCACAACAACCGGGATTTGATCTCGCGAACTTCGTGCAAACAGTCGAGGGCTGTAACCGCTATATGACCGTGGTGGGTTTCAATTTCATAGTGCGTTGACTCTAATGTCAAAATACGTAACACTTAAAAATTTCCAAGGTAAAAGTGGACACAAGTCGCGCGGAAAATACAAGTTTTGAGTGAATAGAAAATTTTTGCGTAAGGCGAATACGCAAGCACATGTGCAGCATGCAATATTCATGTGGCACACGCTGCACAGATGGTCATGATAGCAGGTGCTACAATGGTTATCTAGCTAAATCATAAGGGTGAGATTAGGGAAGTGCACGCCCCGTCGCGGTGGTCTAGTGGCTAAGGTACTCAGCTGCTGACCCAGATGTCGCGGGTTCAAATCCCGGCTGCGGCGGCTGCATTTCTGATGAAGGCAGAAATATTGTAGGGCCCGTGTGCTCAGATTTGGGTGCACGTTAGAGAACTCCAGGTGGTTGAAATTTCCGGAGCCCTCCACTATGGCGTCTCTCATATTCTTACGGTGGTTTTCGGACGTTAAACCCACAAATCAATCAATTAAGGAAGTGCAGTTAAAACCTTGTCACCAAAATTTCTGGGAGATTCTGGGAACTCTTCTGAGAGCTTTTGTGGCCTTAGTAAGTGACTCAATACAGTGCCGAAGTATTAGGCTCTTTTAGCTGACCGATTTCACGCTTCGTTCCCCGTGCCGCTCAAATGCTCAACATTACGGGAATGCCACGCGCGTTTTAGGTTATAGCCAAGAGAACTTCGGTAAACGCAATCGTAACGCCACCGGTGCGTGGAACTTGTTATAAAGAAAAAATAAAAAAGGCAGATCCCATGTACAGTGAGAATCGATTATATGCGAAGCACGAATTAGAAATGTTGACATGTCAATTTAGAATAAGCACAACATTAAGAGGTGGATGTGAATGATCCGACACAAGACTTTCGTGTCCTGATTATGATGCCTGGATGTGTCGTTTACCTTCGTCACCTAATGACGACACGTGATACCAAATTTAGTATATGTGGAGCAAGAGAAACGGCCGCGAGCATAATATGAGCGTAGTATGTTGTCATGTTCTTACATGACACGCGTGTCAAGATTATCATATTTGCACCAGTCATATACTTTCGTCACCCATTGACGCCACGTAACACCAAATTCGGCATATGTGGAGCTGCTGCTGAAAAACATTTATTTACAGATATTATATACAGGGAGGGTGGGAGCGGTCCTTAAGGGGCCGCCCCGTACAAACACTAGGTGAGCTCCCTCTTACGGGAGCCCATTGGCGTTGGCCGCGGCCCGGGCACGCTCGACCAGGACCCGTTGGGCCGTCAGGTCAGAGCAGCCGAGAAGGGCTGCCTCCCAGTCCTCCCGCGAAGGGTTGGGTAGTGGGGTAAGGTTTGGGGTTTTTCGGCATGCCCACACCATGTGGAAAATGTCAGAGGAATTTTCCTCACAATGTGGGCACTTCCCCGTGCAAGCGGGGTCAAAGTGTTTTATGATTGCCGGGCACAATGAAGCTTTAGTATAAAGGTGAAGGAGGATTCGCTCCTCCGCCTTCGTGAGGCCCTTACAGGGTTTCGGATAGACGTTATGGCCGGATTGATAAAATTGTGTGACCTCCTTAAAGGTATAGGTGGGATTGGGTTCGAGTTCCGGATCGGTAGGGGACGAGGATGGTGCCCGGAGAGTGAGCGCGCGGGCGGCGGCATCAGCCGTCTCATTACCATCGAGGCCCGTGTGAGCCGGAGCCCATATGATCGTTCGGTGCGCGGGGGCACCTAGGTAGCTGCTGTTCTGCAAAATTTTATAAGCACGGTACGGAATGTATCCCTGTTCAATATTGCGACAGGCACCCCTTGAGTCGGTGATGATGACCCTCGAGTCCTGATCTGCGGTGGCTAGTGCGATGGCGATCTCCTCCACGTGCGTAATGTTATGTGCTTGGAATGTGAGTCCGTTTACAACGGTGTTTTGATGGACGACCACAGCCGTGTACCAACCACCGTGGTGCGGGCCGGAGGCGTCCACGTAGAATACTCCGAATTTGTGGCCGAAGTGTCGAGCCAAGGCTTCCGCCCGCGCCAGGCGTCGGCCACTGTAGTCGTCTCGGGTCATGTTAGCCGGAAGAGGGCACACGTGCAAGGAGTATCGCCAAACTTCTGGATTTCGTACGCACTCTTCCGTGTGTATTGAATGATTGATGTGTAGCCGGGCAAGGAGGCGGCGACCCGACGGTGTTTTAGAGAGTCTAGTAGATTGGTTTGTCAAGTGCGCCTCTCTCAGCTCCTTGAAGGTGTTCACCATTCCGAAGCCCAAAAGGCGCTGGTTAGAGGTGCTGACAGGAAGGTCGAGGGCACGCTTGTAGATTTTGCAGAGAATGACTTCGAGTGCATTCTCGTCGGATTTGCGTAGCTGGAGGTATGGAGCCGAGTACAGGACTCGGCTGGTTACGAATGCATGCGCCAGCCGCAAGGCATCTTTGCATCGTAACCCCCCGCGCTTGTTGGAAACCCGGCGGACCATCCGGCCCAACTGGTCCCCCACCTTACGCAATTTGGCCAATGTTGTGTCTGCTCTGCGGTTTTTGTGTATAAAAAGCCCCAGTACACTAATCTCATCGCGTTCGGGTATTGGTCCGCTGTGAAGGGAGAGGTCGATTTTTGTGGCGCACTTTGGTGAGGGGCGTATGTGCACGAATTCCGATTTGGACGGGGAGCACTGAAGGCCGCAGCGACAGGCATAGTCATCCACGATGTCCGCCGCTTGCTGCAGGCTTGCCTCCATGTCTTCTGCCGAGCCGTGTGACGCCCATATGGTGATGTCGTCGGCGTACAGCGCATGCTGTATTCCTTCGACTTTCGCCAGCTGAGCGGGGAGTCTCATCATTGCCACATTGAATTGGAGGGGCGAGAGAACCGCTCCCTGCAGAGTCCCTCTCGTGCCTAATCGGTAAGGGCCGTGTTCAATGTCCTGAATCCGAATGTATGATTGTCGGTCAGTGAGGAATTGTTTAATATAGTTGAAAGTGTTTTGGCCGCAATCCACCTGTGAGAGATGTGTTAGAATAATTTCGTGGGTCACGTTATCGAAGGCCCCCTTCAGATCCGAAGCGAGCACAACTTTGTCATTCAGGGGATACTCGACTGGATCGAGGATCTCATGGTCGAGCTGAAGCAAGACATCTTGCGCGGACCGGTGTGGGCGGAACCCGAAAATGGTGTCTGCAAATGCACTTTTCGTCTCCAGGAACGCGGACAACCTGTCGCGCACCATCGTCTCCATTGATTTTCCCACACAAGAAGTGAGGGAGATGGGGCGGAGGTTGTCCGTGTTAATGGATTTGCCCACTTTGGGTATGAAGGTGACCAGGGCGGTCTTCAACTCAATTGGTAGGCTTGTTTTCCTGATCCAAATGGAATTGATGTACGCAAGGAGCATGGTGTAGGCCGAGTCAGGAATATTGGCAAGTAATTTCACGGTAGTTTTATCCCTTCCCGGCACCGTTCCTCGCCTCATTTTCGCTATGGCTGCCTTCAGGTCGTCTAACTGGAACAGTTGATCCAGCTCCGCATTTTCGGTACCTGCATACGAGTACGCCGGCCCTCGGGAGTCCTGATGTGTGCATAGATATTGGTCTCGAAGTTTACATGCCAATTTGGCTGTGTCTCCGTCGAAGCTGTGAAATGCTCGTTGCAGATGCTTTTGTGTCTCTGTTCGAGTTTGGGTCGGATCAATCAAGTCGCGGAAGAGGCGTGAGGTACTCCGGCTGGACATTTGTCGAGCGGCCGTGTTGCAACGGTCCACCCTGTTAGAGTCAGCGAGCTGGGCCGCATACTCTGCTGCTCGCTGGGTGAGCTCAGCGATGCAAATTTTGAGCTTTCGGTTGTGTTTTGGCCGGCGCCATCGGCGGACGAGGCTGCGCCGGGCCTCCCAGAGGTGAAGGAGATGGTTATCCACCGGCGGAGTCGCCTCGGAGAGTTTAATTTGTGTTTCTGTGGATCGTAATGAGGAAACCAGTTTCTGTGACCAAGCATGGTATCCTTGCTCCTTAATGGGTGTCGAATTGGCGTATATTTGCCAAAACTTTTGGTAATCAGGTAATTTTGCCTCGCCGTAGGGTCTTGCCAAAGGATAGGTGCGAATGGTGGTGTTGAGTATGCAGTGGTCGCTGCCGAGGGTCTCTTCAGTGTTCATCCAATCCGCATACTGGATGTTTTTGTGAGGGTAAGGTCCGGACATGTGTCCCGGGTCATGGAGTTACCCACGCGAGTTGGGTAGGCAGGGTCGGTGAGAAGAGTTAGGCCCAGCGTGGACATAAGTTCCGCCAATTTACGTCCACGTTTCTCTTCACGTGCATACCCCCAGAGTGTGCTGGGGGTATTAAAATCGCCCACGATCACCAGAGGGTCCCTGCCTGCCACCTTTAAGGCGTGGCTAAAAAGGTCTGCGAATGTAATGTTGCTTAGTTTCGGTGAGCAATAAATGTTTAGGACGTGCAGTGGTGGGTCCTGTTTACGCAGCGGAAGGAGTGTCACCATCACGTACGAGAAAGCTGGCTTAAGGTCGATATCAACTAGGTTGGCCATATAATTTTTGTGCACGCAGATACAAGATAAAGGGTCCTGCTGAAATGTAGTATAGTTTGTGAGTATGGCAGCACTCCCTGGCTCCGGAGGGCTACCACAGCGGGAAGGTTTTGAAATGCTGCGAGGAAAAGCCGGAGGTTGGCGCGCTTAGTGTGAGCCTTAAATCCCAGCCAATTCCACTGGGTGACTTGGATGGGAGTGGCCGTAGTGGATCGTGGGGACTTCCGAATTATACGGCTGCCCGCCATGGTCAGTGGAGTTAATGAGCGATTGCGGTGGCGGTGCTCCCGAGCCAGCGCTCGCGGGGAGGGGGGTGTCCTCAATTCCGGAGGCGGAGCAGCTGTCATCATCCTCAAATTCGATCTGTCGTCGAAGCGTTTTAAGGTACCGGCCAGACACGTCCTTAATTGGGCCGGCTCGTTTGGTGAAACGCGCAACTTGTTGGGCTATCAGGGTAGGGATGGTTTCTGTCATTTTAGCAATGGCGGCATTTACAGCCACTGAGATTTGGGTTTCGAGGACAGTTATACGGCTGTCCATACGGACCTCAAGGGTGTTCACACGAGCCTCGTGTTCGGCAACCGCGTCTGCTGCCGCCGCCCCGGTCTCACTCTCCATTACCTCTACTGCGGGGGGAGGAGGAGGGGAGACTAGTTGGGTCTGTTTGGCCTCGGCTGCCGCTAGTCTTTTCTGTAACGCTTCGATTTGTGCCTGAAGTTTGGCAATAATATTTTGGTCAGCGTTACGCGATGAATAGGGGGTGATAGGGGGGATGAGGAGGCAGCTCTACCCGTACCACCCACCTGGTTTCCGTTTTTGACGGCTATGGCCCATGGCCCGGCTTCGCCGCATGGTTGCGCCATCGACTGCTTTTCGGTTCCTCCAGTAGGGGAAGCAGGCTTGTCTGTCTTGGCGACTTCCCGGCGTGGTGGCTCACTGGGAGTCTGATCTTTGCGTCGTTTCTTGGACGCCCTTTTGGACTTTCCGCCCTGTTGTGCGGCCACCTTGGAATCACGGTACTTGGCCGTACATGCTCGAGAGTTTGTGGCATGTGCTTCACCGCACACAAAACATACGGGTACACATTCATGAGGGGCCCGCACCCCCTCCTCCACAAGCGGAACCTGCTGTCCACACAGGCCACACGTATCCGGTCGTGGATTGGGACAAGTGTCCATCCGATGGCCGACGACACCACACTTGCCGCAGGCCGGGATCGTCCGGTAGTAGGGTTTGACGGGGATCAACATTGTGTCGTAGTGAACAAAGCGTGGCTTCTCCTTGCCGGCGAAGGTTACACGCGCCTTGTTCGATGTGCCAAATTTATGCACCTCGACGAAGGTGCCTGACCTCCAGCGTACGCTCTCTTGGAGCGTCTCCGTCGTATCTGTGTTGCGGACTACGATGACTCCGTGGCAGACATTCCTACCATCTTGTCGCAGGTACCCGTTGAGCAGAACCTGCCTGTGCTCGATGTTTACCGCGAAGTCCCCGATTATTTTGTCCGCCGTGTCAGGGTCCGGGGTGTAAATCACGATCAAATTTTGCTCTCTCGATGGAATAACTGTCAGCGTCTCAGCTCGCTTGGGCCCGAGGTATGCCTTAAACGCAGTCCCGTGACAGTTCTCTGAGAAAGCATCATGCAATGGGATGCACTCTCGTGGCTTTACGACTATTACATAGTCGTCCGGACTCGGTTTCGGAAACGGGCGAGGCTTCCATTTGGCGAGAAACTTGCCCTTGCGTCCCACAGCGCGCGAAGCGGGAGGCTGCGTCTTGTCAACGGGCGTGCCGGATGCCGAAGCAGCGGCAGACGCCGCCTTCTTGGCGTTGGCTTGCGAGCGGCGTTCCACCGCGTCGTTGAGAGCTTGGCTCCGAAACCTCGGTGAAGAAGCAGTTTGGCGTTTCGGAAATTGTAATCGTCTCCCACGTCATGGCATTTGGGTCGTATCCACGCTGCATGAGAGTAGCGTCCATGTTGCCTCGGAAAGCCGGTCCCACGACGCCGGGCGTCGGCGTCGCCGTTTGGCTTCACGGCGTCGCCAACGTGGTCGGGTGATGATTGGCCGTAGAGTTGTCAAAAACCAGCCCACCTGAATGACACTGGTATCCACGTGTTGCCTGTGAGTTGCCGAAACGATTGATGCTGGTCTTGGCGGGGTACTGTGAAGTTGCCCGTGGTTCAAGCCGAAAATCAGCGGAGCCGAAGCGCAGCACGTCCTACATCATCGCGCGCTTGCAGCGCCCCCCCCCATATGTGGAGCTAGCTGAACGGCCGCAAGCGCATCATGAATGTACGAATATACTCCAACGTAGCGTTGACGCGCTCGCACGCTGGGCACAGAGACGCTACGTTAGCAAAACGCCAGCACTCTATAGCCTGACTCCAAGCGCGACCAGCATCCGTCGGCCTGGCCCGATGGCAACCGGCGCAAAATGCGACAAGCTGCAATTCACGCCGATGCGTTACCAAGAAAACACTGCGTCTCCCTCTTTTCATGACGTAGGGATGCCGGACGCGCTGAAACGCGCATGCGCCAAAGCAACGCAGTGCGGCACGCACGTGCGAGTTGTGGCCCCGCCGCGGTGGTCTAGTGGCTAAGGTACTCGGCTGCTGACCCGGAGGTCGCGGGATCGAATCCCGGCTGCGGCGGCTGCATTTCCGACAGAGGCGGAAATGTTGTAGGCCCGTGTACTCAGATTTGGGTGCACGTTAAAGAACCCCAGGTGGTCGAAATTTCCGGAGCCCTCCACTACGGCGTCTCTCATAATCAAATGGTGGTTTTTTGACGTTAAACCCTACATATCAATCAATCAACGTGCGAGTTGTGGAGGAGCACGCGCACCCAGCCTCCCTTTCCCTTATTACGGCAGCACGAAAGCATAGATGCGGGAATATTCGCACTGTGGGCGCTCGCGATTCCCCCTTTCCTGGCAAATGTATTATTCACGTCAGGGAGAGAGAAACAGGCGCAGTGGACAAAACTGACGATATGGAATATATATTCACGTTTCTTAAGACAAACTTGGTTTATTGGGTTCGCTGAGTCGACTAGCCAAGCAGCAGCTCAGACAGATCGTCTTTGTCTTCTTCCACTCCTGGATCTCACTCAAGCATATCAGGTGGCATTAGTCCCCCCTTTGAAAGCATCGACTCGATGATCCTAACAAAAAAAAATGAAGGCCTACACACGCAGATACAGAGAACCAAAAGAAGAAGAGTGCCAGTACTCGCAGCGCAAAGGAGAAAATTTCGCCAATGCTTGCGCCAAGCGCAAAAAGAAAAGGCATAAAAACACAGGAGAACACGAACAGCAGCAGCAGCAGCACAATGTCACGGCATGTCGCAACACGTGAAACACAAGGGCTACTGTGTGAAGTAGGGCTTCAGCCTAACGACATGCACGGTTTCGGGCCGAAGCTGTCGACGAGAAGACGCTGCGCCGTCCGGAAATACCTCGTAGGTAAGATCGGTGACACGTCTAAGAACCTTGTACGGTCCAAAATAACGGCTTAGGAGTTTTTCGGATAAACCTGGTCGCCGGACAGGGGTCCACACCCACACTCGGTCCCCAGGGTGGTAGGTGACGTTTCGATGGCGGAGGTTGTAACGTCGGGCGTCTTCATCTTGTTGGTGACTGGTGTTTATGCGGGCTAGCTGACGAGCTTCTTCGGCGTATTGAGTGTATTGCTCAGCGTCTGGAGCGATTTCATTGCTTTGGTCACACGGAAGCATAGCATCGAGCATGGTTCGCACGTTGCGTCCGTAAACGAGTCGGAAAGGCGGAAATCGCGTTGTTTCTTGCATTGCCGTATTGTATGCAAACGTTATGTATGGAAGAATTTCGTCCCAGGTTTTGTGTTGTACGTCAACGTACATTGACAGCATGTCCGCTATGGTCTTGTTAAGCCGCTCTGTCAGTCCATTCGATTGCGGGTGATAAGCCGTCGTTTTTCGATGACTTGTGCAGCTCACTTAAAGAATGTCCTCCATCACTCGTGCTGTAAATGACGTCCCTCTGTCTGTAATCACGCATGACGGGGCACCATGCCGTAGGACGATTTAGTGCACGAAGAACTGCGTGACTTCAGAGGATGTGCCATGGGGTAACGCTTTTGTTTCAGCATACCGAGTAAGATAATCTGTCGCAACTATAATCCATTTGTTCCCAGAGGACGACAAAGGGAAGGGTCCAAGAAGGTCCATTCCCACGAGGTCAAACGGTGTCTGTGGTGGCGCGATCGGCTGGAGCAAGCCCGCGGGTCTCACAGGCAGAATTTTGCGACGCTGGCACTCACGGCAGCTTTTCACGTATCGATGTACAGTAGTTGATAGTCGTGGCCAGTAATACTGCTGGCGTACTCAGGCGAGAGTTCGCGAATAGCCCAAATGTCCTGACGTGTGCTCGTCATGGCACGCAAGGAGGATCTCGTCCCACATTTCGGTAGGAACAACGAGTAGGAAGGCTTTGTTGCTACCACGGGCGTTTTTCTTGTAAAGAATGCCTCTTCTTAGACAAAAAGAGGACAGTTCGCAAGCAATGTGTCGAGCGACCTGAGAGTTCCGGCCTTCCAGGGAATCAATAGCTGGGCGTAATTCGTCGTCTGCCCGCTGTTTTGACATAAATTCGGAATCGCTGACTGCTCCGAGAAAGGCATCTTCATCCTCAGAGCCCCTGACAGGGTGCCTCACAGGCGCTCGACAGAGCGCGTCAGCATCTTCATGTTTGTGCCCTGACCTGTACACAATCGTAATATCGAACTCCTGCAAACGCAAACTCCACCGAGCGAGACGGCCGGATGGATCTCTGAGATTTGCCAGCCAGCAGAGCGAGTGGTGGTCAGTCACCACTTTGAAGGGACGACCGTAGAGGTAAGGCCGAAACTTGGTCGTCGCCCACACGACTGCGAGGCATTCTTTTTCCGATGTAGAATAGTTGGTCTCGGCTCGAGAAAGAGTACGACTGGCGTAAGCTATTACATGTTCAACGTCACCGTGTCGTTGTACAAGGACAGCGCCAAGTCCGACGTTGCTGGCATCTGCATGAATTTCTGTAGCAGCGTCCTCATCAAGATGGGCAAGAACAGGGGCTGTTTGCATTCTCTGCTGTCGCTCTGTGAACGCTGCATCTTGTTCTGCGCTCCAAGTAAAAGGCACGTCATCTCGGGTGAGTCGCGTAAAAGGTTCAGCTATCTTCGAGAAGTTGGCGATAAATTGGCGATAATACGCGCACAAGCCGAGGAAAGGGCGCACTGCTCTTTTATCTGATGGAACAGGGAAGGCGGCGACAGCAGCAGTTTTGTCTGGATCAGGTCGCACTCCATCCGCACTAATGACATGTCCCAGAAATTTCAGCTCTTCGTAGCCGAAATGGCATTTCAGCGTGAGTTTAGCTGTGCGAATGGCGTCCAGAACCTTTCTCAGACGCTTCAGGTGTTCTTCGGAGCTCTCGGAAAAGATGACCACATCATCGAGGTATACAAGGCAGCTTTGCCACTTCAAGCTAGCGAGAACTGTGTCCATCATCCTCTCAAAAGTGGCTGGGGCAGAACAGAGGCCGAAGGGAAAAACACGGAATTCGTAAAGTCTGTCTGGAGTCACAAATGCAGTTTTTTCTCGGTCTCGTTCATCCACTTCAATTTGTCACTAGCCACTCGTTAGATCGATGGACGAAAAATACTTCGCGCGTCGTAATCTGTCGAGAGAGTCGTCGACCCGTGGAAGCGGGTAAACGTCTTTTTTCGTGACGCTATTAAGCTTCCTGTAGTCAATACAAAATCGCAGCGTTCCGTCTTTTTTCTTCCCTAGAATGACTGGCGAGGACCAAGGGCTGCTGGATGGTTGAATAATCCCGTCATCGAGCATATCTTTAACTTGTGTCTGAATAGCCGCACGTTCTTTGGAAGAAACGCGATAAGACTGCTGCCGGATGGGGCGGACGTCATCGTCGGTAATAATTCGATGCTTGGCGAGGTGTGTTTGTTGGACTTTGGAAGAAGAGGCGAAGCAAGACCGAAACTCCCTTAAACGGTCATGAAGTGCAGCCTTTCTCTTGTCTGACAGCGTCGAATTAATGTCGCAGTGGTCTAGAAATTCTTCATTCTCATGCGTTTCCTCGGACGCGAAGCACTCCGTGACGTCGGCAACAGGGTCTCCATAGGCTACGGTGGTTCCGCGGAAAAGATGCCGGTGCTCGTAGTTGAAGTTCGCAACTAGTATTTGCGACTGTTCGTTACGGACACGCACAACACTTCGGGCGGCACATACACCTTGGAGTAGCAGAAGTGATAGGTTGCTTTCAGCCCCCACGTCACCGTCCCGGAGGTCTTCACAAATGACTTCGATAAGAACAGTCGCTCGAGGTGGCAGCGTCACACTGTCGTCAGCAACACGCAACGCAGGTCTACGGCAGTTATCAGCGTCTCGATCTGTAGCGCCTTGAGTCGAGAAGGTCACGATGCGTTCACGGAGACTTATGATGACACCGTATTCTCGAAGGAAGTCCATGCTGATAATCAGCTGACGTGAACAGTCGCGCAGAATGAGGCAGCTGAGCACAAACGTTGACGCACGAATTTTCACTCTTGCCGTACAGCGACCCAGTGGTGTTACAACGTGTCCTCCAGCAGTTCGAATTCGCGTTTCATTCCACGGCGTAATCACTTTCCGGAGATCTTTTGCTAGCCTCCCACTGATAATCGAATAGTCTGCACCAGTGTCTATCAATGCATTGACCTGAAAACCGTCAATCAGCACAGGTACGTCAAGTGACACGCGGTCACTGGGCTCAGATGTGGATTTCGGCGTTTCTTTGGTACTGCGATTACTCTCTGATTGAATGTCTTCCGTGTTGCGTGCAAGCGTCGATGGGAGGTCTACCGCACTTTGAGTCCCAGCGACCTTGCCCCCGAAGGCCGCTGCCTTCAGTTTTCCCGACGAGGGCTTGGAGAGCGTTCCCGTGACCCAGTGGCTGCGGGTCTCCTCGGAGATGGCGACCGTGATTGCCGTCGTGTAAAGGGTGCACGCTGTTGCGCGAGATACTCTTCGATGTCCCTCGGCCTTTGACCCATTTGGGGACGAGGTGAATTGGCGGAAAATCGACGCAGGCCAAGTTGCCGGTATGGGCATTCGGGGTAAATTTGACCAGCCTCACCGCAATGATAGCACAGGGGTCGTCTGTCCGGCGTACGCCAGCGATAAGACTTGCGCGTCGGTGCACGCTGACCATCGATGTCCAAACCAGCGTGCGCCGACCGAATTGCGACTGACGGCATCATTGTCTGGATCGGGACGTATGGCACTGTCTGAAGCGGAACGTGTGGCACTGTCTGGATCGGGATGTGCGGCACTGTCTGGATCGGGACGTGCGGCACTGGCTGGGTCGGGACTCCTTGACCAGAACGAGGCATGGCAGATCGCAAGGCTTCCGCGTACGTACGACGGCGACTGTCAGTAGACACAGGAGCCGTTTCCGGATCAACCGACATCAGCGGAACACCTGTTGGACCTCGTCACGGATGACACTGGTGATAGAACCAACATCGATTGGTCTTGTCCCGTACATCTTTTCCATTTCTTCCCGGACAACAGATCGGATGATCTCGCGAATCCATTCGGGGCTCTTGCTTCCAGGGGTGGCGAAAATTTCGGGGGTTGAGGCAGCATTCACTTGACGGTCAAACAGGGCAGACCGTTGGTGCAGTACTTGCTCCATTGTTGCTGCTTCAGTAAGGAACTCAGCAACACTCTTAGGGGGACTACGCACCAAACCAGCAAAAAGTTGTTTCTTCACACCACGCATGAGGTGGCGCAACTTTTTTTCTTCTGCCATAGCAGGATCCGCTCGCTTGAAAAGCCGTGTCATGTCCTCAACGTACATCGAGACGGTCTCGTTTGGCATCTGTATGCATAATTGTAGTGCACGCTCCGCCCGTTCGCGGCGGTCGGGACTCCTGTAGGTCTCCAGAAGGCGACGCTGGAACTCACGCCAAGATGTCAGAACATCATCCCTGTTCAAAAACCACGTCTTGGCACCGTCCTTTAAGCAAGTGTACACGTTCCGGAGCTTCGCGGCACCATCCCAGTAATTTATCGCTGCGACACGTTCGAAGTCACTCAGCCAGTCGTCAACCTCTTCATGCTGCTCTCTATAAAAGGAGCTAGGCATCAGCGGGTTCTGGACGGTGCAGTAGATTGGCGTGGAAGGTGTCGGAGCTTGCATGGGATCTTGTGTCGAAGTCATAGTCGCTGGGTCAGTGGTTGGTGTCTCAGGTGGTAGGCCTCGTTGGCGGCGGCTTACTCTGTGAACAGGAGTGTCCACGGGTGCAGGGCTTGTGTTCCGGCTGCTGGGTGGGGTCTTGGGCATCGGGTGGATCGTGAGACGTTGTACCCAGCACTTCCACCAGTCTTGTTACGTTTCTTAGGACAAACTTGGTTTATTGGGTTCGTTGAGTCGACTAGCCAAGCAGCAGCTCAGACAGATCGTCTTTGTCTTCTTCCACTCCTGGATCTCACCCAAGCATATCAGGTGGCAATATGGAGTAAATGGAGTAAATGACAGACCAGCGTCTGGCATGGCAACGCCGCCGTGACGCGACGAAAGGAATGCCAGCGAGCACGCGCACCGCATCACGTCGAAATGTCTTGGCGCCTTGACTGTGGCAAGTAGTCGTGTTCTTACATGAGAGAGTTTGGTGGTGGCGCCATGCAGGTCAGACGCGTTGCGATCGGCTCCAGTGATTTCTTCGCTTCTTGGTGTTATGTGAGGCCGCATTCACCCAAAATTGGGTTGCAACGTACTTTTAAGATCACCGGGATGCTGTGGACACAAGAATCACACCGGTGGGTGGACTATTTGTACATTAATAAGTGACTTTCGTGAAGACGACGCTGAGTGTGCAGCCACAGACACCGTCGTTCAGCCCGGCCGCGCCGTTGTTTGCGTGGTGCACAGGCACCGCGTCTCAAACAGAAAAGGACATGTTCTCGCCACATTAAGTGATGGAAGATGAATCATCCAAGACCCCGGGGGACGCTGAAGAGGATAACAACGATTCCGGGTAGATTACGGTGACTAAAAGACGATTGAAAATTAGGAAAGCCAGTAGAGCTGCTGGCGCTGGAACGCCGGCGCTTAAGACGAATGCTCAAGAACCTACGTCCGGCCGTCACAGCTACAGAGATGTCAAGAAAAGCTTATAAGGGGAAGCAAAATGCTACCGCTGCCATGTGAAGAAACTAAGGTCATCGTGAGGCCGAGAGGTGGTCTGTGTATTAGCAAGTCTGGCGCGTCTGTCGTGGCCGAGGCCATATGGAGTTTAGCGGGGCTCGGTCCGGAAGAGAGAAACACGAACACAATGTCCCCTAATCTCCTGCAAAATTGTATGGTCGTCAGTACTTCGAGCCAAGAGAATGTTAAGCGTCACGTTAACGTTGAAGCTAATACGGTGGCCGGACAGCGCCACGAAGTGAGTGCATATGTTGCTGCTCCACATGCCACCTGCAAGGGAGTCATCCATGGGATCCCTCTTAGTGATGATCCAGGAGCCATCGACCGGAAGATTGTCAACGCGAGAAATCCACTGGCCCTCGGAGCAAAAAGAATAAAAAATACTGGCGTAATCATAGTGCTGTTCGACGGATACAAGGTTCCCAATTATGTTTCCTAGGGCGGCACCCTCATCAAGTGCACTTTATACAGGAAGCAAGTTGATGTTTGCTATGCCTGCGGCCGACTAGGACAGCGCTCTGACGTCAGCCCGACGCCCGACGCTTCAGTCTGCAAGGCTTGCAGACAAGCTATCCAGCAAGAAGAGCATAATGTTTGTGAACCAATATGCAGTTTTTGTGGCGCAAAGCACCTCACCGCATCCAGGGAATGCCTGCACCGATATCGGATGCCCTATGTCGTCAGGCACAGGCGAGGCCTTAGGGGCCGCGCCCTTCGGGAGAGGTCTCCATCCGTCAATGTCGATGGCTTCCTCGATCTCAACGACTGTCATCAGCAGGGCCAGCCTGGACCATCGGCTCCTGGAGGCCGATTCAAATCACGAGTGAGATCCAGAACCAATGGCAGTTTCAGGAGTCGTTCCACGTTTAGATTGCGTCCCGGATCCAGTTCGAGATCCGGGGCCTGCTTCATGTCCAGGACACGGTCTCAATCCAGGGGTGGCACCAGACCACGTCCCAGCTCCGGTGCCCGTTCCGGATCTGGTCTAGGACCTGGCCAGGGAAAGACTGACACACCGAGCACCAGAGCGGACCTCTCGCCCAGGACAGAGTGCGGGCACGCACAAGGACTCCAGCTGTCCGGGGAAGTCCATGCCACCGAGGGCCAGAGCAGGGGCAAGTCAAACCTAACCTGGGCTGACCCGGTTCGTAGTAATGACGGCGAGCAACCCATGCAATGCGACCCGTCTCCAAAGCATTCTAGAGACGCGGAGATATTACGGCTGTAAAAGGAAAACGCCGAGCTTAAGGATGCGCTTACTAAAATGGCAAATGAAATGGCGGAGTTTAAAAGAATGCGGAGCACGCTGCATAGCAAAACTGAAGGCGAAACCACTAATACGCCGGTTCCAGCTCCAATTGGTGATGGGCCCATGGCAACCAAACGCAGAGCGGTAGTAAGCAAGCTTAAGAACACGGAATCTCAAGTCGAGAAAATTAAGCAAACGCTGGTCACAATTTTAGAGAACATTAAGATGGTGGCAGGGAGTGTAGCTAGCCTCACGGAGAGTGTTAGGCAGATTCAGGCTGCACTCGGTGACCCAGCAGAGGGGCTTAGGGCAATGAACGAGTGCATCATTGCGCTAGAAATTCACGCCAAACTGCCTAAATCTGCGCCACAGGGTGCGTCGCTTGACAACGTGGAAATATCCATTCCCGTATGTCACAGGTCCCGTTAATTAGGGAGGCGATTGCCGGGCTAATTCCAAGGGCCGAAGTATCGGCCCCCCGAACCGCACCACGAAAGCGTGGACAATTTAGAGGTGGTCCTAATTGGCGTGCCAGTGGACGCCGGCTGTGGCCCAAAGAACAAGTCAGAGCCGAGAGTTGATAAACAAAACAAAATTATATTCTCGGTTATGGCAGATCAAAACAATACACAGGTATGCACACTCGATAATAGTTGAATACAATGTGTCACCAATCAAACAATGTACTACACAGTACAATCAGCCACACTCGAAACAACGGACACAGACAACAATACGCACTACAATGCAGTCGCATGCATTGAACAACCAAGACACCTAAAGACTAAAGAGATAGAAAACCTATTCAGTCCAAAGTCCTTGAAACAAAAGTCTGGATGATACTCTTCCGAGAATCACTCACTCAAAGTCTAGCGTTGTTATCGTTCCGCTGCCCCCGAAGTTTCTCTTCCAGGAAACCTCGCGTCTTCAATTGGCCACTCTCCAAGTTTCAAACTTCTTCGCCGGAAACACGTCGGCTTCACACTTGCAGCTGTTGCCACGCGTCTTGGCTCGATAGCGGTAGACACACACTCTTGCCTGTAGCTTGAGCCTTCACCCCTCAGGTGGAAATCCTCTTCTTCTCCACTTCCTTCTTCTCCTCCTTTGTCGTGGAAGACAAAAGGCTTCGCCCACAAGGCGGTACACCCTACGCACTCTGGCGCATACTTTCTTCTTCTACTTCTTTGTCACTAAGGGCAAAACCTTCACCGACAGACGCGGCGGGATACCCTACGCACTCTGGCGTTAACGTCCTCCTTCTGCTGATCTCCCATCTCTTCTGCTCGGTTAAATACCTTCCGCGCGAGATTCCAGAAAGTTCTCATCATTTCTTCGGCGCGATACGCAGCGAAGGCTGGGGAGAGGGCGAGACGGTTCGAAGGCCGTCCGAAACGGATGACGCAACCCGGCATCACCCCGCCTCTTTCCATCTGGAACATTCCAGGGCTTGCTGGGGCGCCGATGAGAGGAGGTTAGTCGGCGAACCCACGCTTCCGAGGGGGGAAGGACGCGCACCCGGGGAGTCTCTGGATGCTTGTTTTCTTTTTCTTTTATCGTTGACCTCTCGGCACTTCGTCGCGAGAATTTGGCGGCGCGCCCGTTTTTGAGCGCTCGTTTTGTGACACCGTACACGTCGAGAGCCGAGGAGCTAATTATGAAGATGAACAGATTTTTCGAGCCACACTGACCTCTCAGGGCGCTGATCAAAGTAGAATCCATAATGAATAATGATAAAGACACTGTATTTGCAGTGGTACTGCAGGGGGTAGGCTGGTAAAAGAGCACCGCTGCAGCAGTAATTTAGAACAATAAAGAAGCAACTTGAAATTATAGCCATTCAAGAGACCTTAGCTTCTGCAGCCTTCCTTTCTGGTTACCGGGCAGTCTCTGGCCAGTCAGGAGGACGAGGTGTCTGCACACTTATAAGTAAAAATCTGACGCACGTCGCCCACAACTTGCAGATGGCCAGATGCAACATCGACTATGTAATCGTAGAGATCCTACTTCAGACACCACGGCGTAATCAGCGGAAAAACAGTGTTTTTGTTTTGAATGTCTACAGTAACCCCAGGCACAGGCGCCAGCAGTTCAAGACGTTGCTCGAGAGGGCAGTTGGATTAGTTGGTCCTAGGCCCCTTGTCATAGTCGCTGACTTCAATGCCCCATATGGCTTACGGGGATACGTGTGTGAGAGGAGAAAGGGTCGTGACCTCTGGCAGGACGCCACCGATTGGACTGTCGCATGATCGGACTGTCGAAAAGACTGGCTAGCGTGGACGGCATCAAGCATACCAACTACGCTGACGACATCACAATCTGGTGCGTTGGCAGCAGCGAAGGCCGGGTTCAAGATGCCCTTCAAGAAGCAGAAGCCAAGGTGGAATCGTACTTGCACCAAACGGGACTCAGATGCTCACCCGCCAAGTCGGAGGTCCTGCTCTATAAAAAGAACGAGGTGGCCGACCTAAGGAATGGAAACCCGTCGAAAAAAGCAGTATACACATTTACACGAGTGACCGCGAGAAAATCCCGAGGGTAGACTCCATCCGGATCCTCGGCATGTTTATTGAACCGAAGGGTGGCAACGGCACTGCTCTGCGCAAGATTGTCGCCAAGACTGACAACGCTTTTCGACTCGTCAAAAGAGTCTCCGGAAGACATAGAGGCCTTAAGAAAGACAATTTGTTAAGGCTCATCAAAGCGTTTGTGCTCTGCCACTTTACCTACACCGTTGCCATGCACAACTGGCTTAGGTCGGAGTGGGACGAGATGTTAACCTAAACTTTTACCTTCATGGAATGAAATGGAATGAAAAAACCTTCATTTTATGTGGTTTTCATTTTTAGTGGGCTCGCAAAACATTACAGTCAAGACTCAACTTCAGGTTGGCAGAAAGCGAATTCCGTGCGCCCATTAGAAACACATCATGTCACTTGACTCTTCAAGCGTATTTCAACATTCATAAAGGGCTCATGGTATTTCTTTGCTATATAGCAGACATTTCCACAGCACATTACTTTGCGACGCGCTGCTCAATGAATATTTTTCAAGTTCATTCGTAGCTGACTACATGCACCTGTCTTTACTCTTGGATCGAAGTAGAGGTCACAAACTGAGTTACCCGTACTAGTTTCCCAATATATAATGAATGTGCAAGCGTTCAAGTAAAAATTGTGGAAATGTCATTTCCTGCCAAGAAAAAGAAGTACCCGGTCGGCGACAAATAACTTCTCTTCAGCAACCAAAGAATGCATGTGTGAGGAAACAAAAACAAACGCGTTTGTTGTGTGGCGTCCATTGTGAATGCTGTCACTCCGTTCCGTAATTATCGGCTGAAAGTCTTACGCTGAACGTTGACACCCCGCCATAACGTCAGCGCCTCTTCTTAAGACGTATACTTACTATAGTTTAATTTCGCGAAGCAGTACACTCTTTCCGCAGTTTTTCGTTAACATAACCGCTTTACATTTTGGTGTGGAGGTTATCATTCTTCTGAACATCGCCTTGTTGTTTTCTGTGGGTTACTGCGCCTAAATATGCTCAAGAATGCGTCGCCTGTCAAACTGAACACTTCATATCAAGGTGTTCAGAATTTTTTTCATATAATCTATTCAGCCGCCTCATATTGCGCACCGGAGGACTCAATTAAAAAATGATAGCATATTCACGGGACGAATGATGAAGAGTGGGGCGAAGCATCCGTCCGTCCATTCGTTCTCGCTTCCGACCGTCTATGCGTCCGTCTGTGTGACCGTTCATGCGTTCATCTGCCCGTTCGTGCGTCCGTCCGTTTATGCGTCCGCACGTCTATCCGTGCGTTCGTCCCTGCGTTCATCTATGCATCTGCCTCTGAGTCCGTCCATGCGTTTATTCGTCCGTGCAGCCATCCGTGCGTCCGTCCATGCATCTGTCTGTGTGTCTGTTCGTATATCTTGCCAACACTCCAAGCACCACCAGCTCGCATCTTTTCATCGTATATTGCGCATATAGAAGCACCGCCATCCAGCGGACATTCCAAGGACTAAACGAGAGGTGGCACACGCACGCTTTCTTACGGCTTGCGCTTCGTGTCTACTTCACACCTTAAACCACCTCGAGTTCATGGTATATACTAGTTCACTGTATTCATAGCACTGTGGCCCAACGCTCCCTAAACCTTTCTAAAACCAAGGAGGTTATGCCAGCGAGTCTCACCCTGCAACTCTTTCTTGTCAGATAGTGCTAAATGTACATGCCAATGGTGGCTAATTGGCAATGAGGGACAAGAGAAGTCGGCTTTTAGTTAACGCGCACTCTGCGAATTTTTTATTGTTCAACAACGCACAGGAGAAATTTCCCACCAGCACCATTTTGTAGCTCAAAGTTTAAGGCTGGTTACGCACTACGACTACGACGAGGGACGAACGGATGCCGCTTTAAGGAGCTTCATCCGTCGTAATTTAACAGGACACTTGATTGACAGGTAGTAACACCAGTGCGTCCCAAAGATGCGTTGCATAACATCCGTGATAATTTTCTGCGGAAGCTATCTGACTTGTCAAGAGGTGTGGATGGCATTTTCTCGAATCATGGGTGTTTAGTGAGTTACTTTGGCATGCGCGTTGGGAGACCAACGAACCTACAAAGTAAAAATGGTGAACCGGGGCCGGCGTGTGTTTCGCCTTGGCAACCACGGCTTTGTGATTGGTGAAGTGCACGCTGTAAGGTCAGACGTCAGACTCTGCCCAATCGGCGCTGCGCAAAACGCCACCACCAGCGCCCCCGTTGCCGCGCCGGCCATAAATGAGTAGTGCACAGACAGCCATCCGCAAAGGAACGTGCATAGACACTCCTCTTTTGTTGGTCTTGAAGTGCGGTTTCTTGAAAATTAAGGACCTGGCAAGCATCTTCCTTCAATTCAAGCTCGCTTCATAAAAGTAGGGAGCTCATCAAAACGAAATGCGGGAAAAATACAAAATATGTTTATTTATTTCGGCGTGCTGCACCTGGCAATTTAGGTGCAAGCGAGCATTCCATGACATTGAGTTCGAGGCAAGCACTAAACTAAGTGCACAAAGAAACAATTTATGAGATCAGCGGTACGAATCAACACATTTGCACAGCGCAAGCCCACGAGTAGTTACGACGCAACTACAGAAGAAGAGACAAGGACAGTAAGAGCGCTGCGCTCTTTCTGTCCTTGTCTCTTTATCCGTAGTTGCGTTGTAACTACTCGCGCCCTTTCTGTCCTTGTCTCTTCTTCCGTAGTTGCGTCGTAACTACTCGTAGTCTTGTGCTCTGCAAATAGGTTCATTCGCAATCACCAACTTGCCCGAGCATCTGTCTTATCAAGTGGTATGAAGCTCGCTTTATCTGGCACGAATGACTTTGGTGATTCTCGCTTTGCTGTCGCATTCTTGATTGCTGTGCATTTCGGGGTTTTATTTGGCATGTTCGAATGCTTTTAGATGGTTGTCTTCTGTTTGTGTATACTGCAAATGGGGATACATGCGTGTCCACTTTCTCAGTGTACAACGAAACGCGAAACGGATGCCTCCGAGATAGCTCCAGTAAATATGAAGACCAACGGCAAAAAAAAGATGTTTGTGGTTGCGATCATTTTGCGATTCATCTGTGTGGCGCACGTGTTTGCATTTCCTAGTTAAATCTGGCACTTAAGAGAGAGAGAGATAAAGTTGCAAGAAAAGGCAGGGAGGTTAACCAGACGCACATCCGGTTTGCTACCCTGCATTGGGGAAGGGATAAAGGGGAGAAAAGAGGTTGCAGAGAGATGAGAAGGTACACACAATCACGAGCACACTCGGGGAGCACACACAGTTTACAGGCGGTCGCTAAGGTTTGTTGACTTTAAGTAAAGTACCAGTGCTTTAGTCGCTTTCTTCGCAACTGAGGCAGATGCCGAAGGTCCTAGTATCTTCTGACACAAAATTGTCCGGGGTCAAGTTGATTCAAAACCATCCGGAGCTGGCATCGCTGTGTGTCGTAGCAAGCGCAGCTGCACAGGACGTGTTCGATGGTCTCTTCAGCTCCGCAGGAGTCGCATGTAGAAGTGTCTGCCATACCAATGCGAAAGGAGTACACCTTTGTGAATGCAACACCCAACCAAAGGTGGCATAACAGTGTCGCATCGGAGCGGGAAAGTTGTGATGGTAGCTTTATCTTGAGCGAAGGATCCAGTTCATAGAATTGACACCTTTGGAAGCTGGTAGACGACCACAAAGTGCCAGTAAGATCTCGAGCCAGCAGGTAAAGTTGTCTTGCTGCATCATTCCTTGATAGAGGAATCGGGACTACACGGGTTTCTTCATGGGCTGAGCGGGCTGCACATCGGCTAATTAATTTCGGGTAATACCGATATGTCCAGGCGGCCATTAATATATAATACCATGCCCTCGTGCTAGAGCTTCATGATGGCAATGTCTTATTTCTTGTACCAATCGTTCATGACTCCTCCTACGCATGGCAGACTGCAAACTCTGAAGCGACGCCTTCGAATCACAGAATATGACCCATTTTCCTGGACGTTCCTGAACGAGATATTGTAAAGCAGCCCTTATAGCAGCAAGCTCTGATGCCGTAGATGTAGTCATATGCGACAACTTAACTTTGATTGTCATTGCTGCAGCCGGAGTTACAGCGGCACCTGATGAGCTGCTGGACGAGGCGGACCTCTCAGTGTATATCTGCGTTCGGTCCAACTCATGTAATAATAGCAGTGTTGCTTGCTTCAATGCTACTCTGGAGTGATTGCTTTTCTTTTTGATACCCGGAATTTGTAGACGTACTTGCGGCTGGTCGAGGCACCACAAAGGACATGCCATTCTCGTAGCTGGCATATATCCTGATGGAATGCTGTTTAGGTGCTTGGCTATGACGTCTGAAAACGTAGCACGTGGTCTTCCGGAGGGTAGAAGGGCCAAGTGGTGGTCGGGGACACGGCAAGCATGTCGAATGTGCGCTCTGAGGCAATCCACAACTCTATATGTCCTGACCGGATGGTCTTTCGCAAGCATGATTGTGGCGTAGGTAAAAGCGTATCGGGGCAGTCCTAGGCAGATACGCAGTGCCTGACCCTGAAAACTCTCCAATGAATGAGTATTGGATTTGCAAGTGTTAGTCAGTACCGGCAAGCTGTAGCGCAATAGACCCAGAAATAGGGCCCTGTACAGCTGTAGCATGGAGGCCACAGAAGTTCCGCATGCTTTCCCGCACATGAATTTCATTATATGCACAATAGATAGCAGTCTCTTCTTCAAGTACGCACAATGCGGGCTCCACAAAAGACTTCTGTCAATTATTATGCTCAGGAAACGATGCGTCCGTGCCTATTTGACACTCCACCCATTGATGTAAACAGGGTATGGCGTCATTGGTTTGCGTGTAAACGCCATCAACGAGCACTTCACAGTTGATACAGGTAGGCCTTGCTTCTGAAGGTAGTCTGTTGTGAGGGTTGCTGCCCGCTGTATTAGTGCCCACACCTGAGGGCGAGTAATCGCAGCGCTCCAGAGGCAAATATCACCGGCGTATATGGATAGGCACATCGACTTTGGCAGAACCTTCACCAGACCAATGAGGGCAACATTGAACAATGTGGGGCTTAAAACACCTCCCTGAGGTACTCCGCAGTAGGTGTAATGTTCAGCAGTTGTGCCCTCATCTGTTTGCACAAAAAACCCCTGCCAGTTATATAATCTTTTATCTATTGAAACATTCGTCCACCAATGCACATTGCTGCGAGAGAAGTGAGGATGGCATCGTGAGCTACATTATCATATGCACCCTTCACGTCAAGGAAGAGTGCCACTGATATGCGCTTGCGACGTTTTTCTTGCTGAACAAATGTCGATAAGTCAAGGACACAGTCGATGGAGGAGCGGCCCCGACGAAAGCCTGCCATGCAAGAAGGGTATTTGGTGTATCATTCTAAGTACCACTCGAGACGAAATAGACAAATTCTTTCCATCACTTTTCCGAGGCAGCTTGCGAGAGCAATAGGGCAATACGCTGTCAAGTCCAATGGTGATTTTCCCGATTTCAAAAGTGGTATTAATCGACTTATTTTCCATTCTCGGGGAACACTGCCGCTGAGCCAGGAGTTGTTGAAGCATGTTAAAAGTTCTTTTCTGGCTTTTTTCCAAGGTGTCCCAACGCACTATAAGTAATACCATCAGGACCTGGTGATGACATGCGCTTAGAAGCGACTAACGCACCTTCCAGTTCTTCCATGGAGAATGGAATGTCCATTTCTGGTGATCGCGTTCAGGAACGATCACGGCGTCGATGCTCTCGTTCATAATATTCCCGGCAACTCTCGCACAGAATTCTTCAGCCACCTCGAGTTCTGTTTTTCCATGATGGAGTGCCAAAGCTTTAAAAGGGTGCCGTTGTTGCGGAGAGGAGCGAAGACCACGAACTGTTCTCCAGATATATGACAGCGGTTTATGAGGGTCTAGAGGTTCGCAGAATGCTTTCCTGCGTTCGCTCTCAAGCTTGTAAATACGTCGTTGAATCTTTATCAGGAGCCGTCTTGCTTCCCTCAGATCGTAAATTGATCTTGTGCGTCTGTATCGTCGTTCAGCACGCCTTCGTATAGCTCGTAATCTTTCCAGTTCGATGTCAAACTGTGTTATTTTAGACGAAAATGGTAATTTACATTTGGACGCTTGCATAGCTTCTGCTGTCGTATTTTCCAGGCTGCAGGCAAGGCCTTCTTGGCAAGCGTCCTCAACACGCGATGTAAACATCGACCAGTCAGGGCCAATTGCAACACCGGAAGAGAAATTTTTTATGATACCATCGAGCTTCACGTAGGTAAGTATGCGATCACTCCCATGAGTCTCAATATCGCAAAACCATTTAACTTTGTGAGAGAAGCACCGTGACACCAATGTCAGGTCAAGGCGACTGCCATACGTGGACCCCGCAGATATGTTGGGGTACCATCGTTCATGATGAAAAGGTCGTAGTTGGAAGCAAATGTAACAATGTTCCGGCCCATGGCACTCATCCTAGTGCTCCCCCAAAGCATGTGATGGGCGTTGATGTCACCGGTGATGATCCAAGGCCCATCGGTTCTCGTTAGGATGTCTTTTAATCTGTCGCAGTCAAATTGCGATGACGGAGATATATATCCACCAATAAGCGTGAACGAAACTGCATTATTCTTCACACGAAGACACACGTACTGATTGTCGTCATTTGAACTTATTGGGTGCAAAAGATAAGTCAAGTCTGTGCGAATGTAAACAATTACTTCGCTTCGTTCTTCGCAAGCGGCTGAACAAAAAGCTTCATAACCGGACAATCTATAAGGCGTTGATACGTTTGGTTCACATATGACAAGTATAGGGAATCGATTGGCCCGAAAAAATTGGCGAAAGTCCGAGATACGGGACTTCATGCCTCTGGCATTCCACTGAAAATCGACGCACTGTTAACTTCAGTGCGGAAGATGAGATTTTGTTGAGCCATTGTGCTTATACGACGTTAGCAAGAACTGGATTCAGTGCATCCAGTATTTGCAGTGCACTCTCAGCAGACGGAGATTGTATGCTGCTGAGTAGCGTGCGAATCGTGGCAATTAATGATTGCACGATTGCAGTCACTTGCCTGTCTTGGTTGGAAAGATCTCAAACCGGGATCGCGGACTGGCCGTCATGAAACTCATTCGGTTCGCTTGATGGTGCTTCTCTTTGAAGTGCAGGCCACTCTGTCGCTGTTAGGGTATGCTCTGTGGCTTTGTCCTTTACAGCCTTTCCCACAGCATGTGGTCTGGAAGGCAAAGGAGGTAGTATTGATCAGGGATCTGGCAAACGTGTCGAGGAGGTAGCCGGCGTTCTTGAAGACCGACGTCGAAGTGAACGACGCCTTCTGACTTTAGCTGCGGCTTCTCGATGAGATAAGTGATCGCGCACCATCTCCTTCAAGATGGCAATTTCTTTCTGAATCCGCGGGCAGTCCTTCGATGTGGCTTCATGGGATCTATTGCAATTAGAGCATTTCTTGACAGTTGCGACGCACTTATCCGCTGCATAGGGCTTGGCGCAGCGGTGCCATACCACCGAATTCTCGCAGACGCTGCTCACATGTCCAAGTTTCATGCATTTACAGCACTGGAGAGGATTCGGAATGGAAGGCCGCACAGCATGTCTGAAGTATCCCACCTTCACGTGAGAGGGGAGTGATGTGCTCTTAAACGCAATCTTCACACAGCGAGACTTGCCTAGCCGGGTGACATCAACAATTGGAGTATCAGTTGTTGACTTGACAAGAAATTGTAAGTCATTATTGGAAATAGCCCCATCTAAGTCATACATTACGCCGGTTACTACATCACATCCCAAGGGATGCGATGCCTTCAAAGCACTAGTGTGTGTGGTGGTGATAACTTTCCGTGGTCACAGCGTGTGCGATGTTTATTGCGGCCGGGCGTCACCTGTCTACCGTTCACATCGCGCAGCGCGGACAGAGGGTCAGTTAAGGTTCATGATCAAGGTTGTGACATTTCTCTGTCAAGACTACTCAAAACAATAGCAGGGGACATACATCATCACACTTACCCAAGCGAATGACTATGGAGAACGCGAGTATTTGCATACCCAAAGCGTTTGCAAAGGCCTGTATTTAGCCCTCTCGCCATTCTGCTTTGCGAAAGCAGCGGAAATCGGTAAAACTGCAGTCATCTACGTTCGTGGCGATTCCCAACGCAACAGTAGCGCAGACTGGAATTTTTTTCATAGAGAGTGGAGCTTACGTATGCTCTTGTTCTCGCCATCGTTCGGGCGAGTAAACCAGCAAGCACGTCACGGGTGTTCGGTGACGCGTCCGACTAGCGGAAATAAATTCGTAGCTCTTTTTCTGAGTGTTCAATGTGGAAACACATCCAATACTTAGCTCAATGGTTGTTTCGTACGCTGTAGTTGCACCTGGTTGCGCAGCAAACTGTGTAAGAGTGTCGGGCTTTGCACTACTCAAATTTGTGTCGACAGGTGGCGCTGCCTGTTCGCAAAACTCCAGAGTCTAGCGTCTATGTTTCTGCGGGAAAAAGAGCGTGTCGTCTTCTGGCGTGCAATACATGGCAGATAAACGAGCCGAAAGAGTGTTACCACTCTGTGTGCGCTCGAGCGTTGCGAGAAGTGGAGAAGGTGAAGCGAGAGAAAGGTGGCACGTACAGACATAAGTCAACGCGTGCGTTTGATTTTTACAGTGAAAGCTCTTATGAGATCACAACACAGGTCACGCATGGCGCCGTAGTTGACCACCGCCGCCGTCGCCGGTGTCCGTAACTACTGGTGCACGAAATAAGAAATAAACCTAGTACTAACGACCTAGTGGGGCGTGAGCCTTGGTCTGATGCGTGCCAGCACAGTATTCTATCACTGAGCTAAGCCGGTGCTTGGGACTCAAAGTTGCATTATGCAGACTTGATGTAGGGAAAGGAATCGCGTTAATATGAGAATTAAAGCGTTTTTGAGCAGCAAAAGAACAACCAAGCGTCACACAATGCCAATAGCGTAACGAGTGCGTCATCCAACGCTCCAACCAATTACAAAAGCTCGTTCTTGATCCCCTATTAACTGTGAAGCATACCCGCTTCAGGTAAAATTCTTTTTCGTGGTCAGCCACTGCATCAACACCGGGCACAAAATTCCTTGTAAGTGTTTAGCGGATACAACAATACTGACAAGACGAAAGGTAGCAGATCGAATGCCGGCCTACTACCCAGAAATTATGATTATTAACCAGATAGCGTTAGAGAGCTCATGTCGCAGAAATTCAGTCGTCGGTGGCGGCCCCGTTGGTTGTAAGCGAAAAACCGTCTGTGCGTCTGTGACCAAAAAATCAAGTTACCGATATCGCCGCTGGAGGCCGCTACTTTTCCACATGTGCGCACGCGATCACACTGAGAAAGGCGCCCATTCGAAGAAAAAAAGTGCTCAAGGTCACAAGGTAAGATAGTTTCTTTGCCCATGCCATCCCATCCTGTTTAGCTTCCAGCTCTTTCGTCGGGATGAGAGAAGAGATAACGCAAGTGCATCATGTGACCAATCATTCTTACTCCACTCGCACTGGGTGGACTCCTAAAACTTTTACAGGCGTCGAATTCATGAGGCAATAAGCTATTTTAGTGAATTCATTGCATGGTTACTTTCAGGGCCCCTTTAATGCATTTCGTTTGACAGGTGCAACGATGAAAACGAGCCCATTCAGTGATTTGTAGGAGCATTTGGGTAGCCTCAAACTACATCAAAAAAGGCCGGGATAGTGCAGCCATCATTGCTAAAAACACACAGGAACTTTCAAACAGCCCTAAAATGGACAACTATGTCCGTCTGGCAGAAAACATATCCAGCCTTTCCAGAGCCGCTGATCAAGCAAACAGCAAACGCTAGATAATGTGCTGCTATTTGTGAAGCATTGTGAGACTCTTTAAGGCCTCCGAGATGGTGAGCACGACGCGTGTATCTTGGAGGCCATGAACTCTTGCTTTAGATCAAAAACCTATATGAACCATTCACGCGCAGAAACTGGTACGATCTGTTATGATCTTGTGTGTATGCATGCGTCTGTGTGTATGTAACACATCATATTATTGAGTATGCACTTAGCACATGAAGGGCGCACTAGGGTCCGGATTTCTCTATCGCGTTCAACTCTTAAAGGCGAAGCTTAAGAGAAAGAGATAGACTTTATTAATTTCCGGCAGATTGCTGGGATGGGCTCCCACCTAGGGGCCAACGGAGAGACCGTGTCTTCCGGCAGCTTCCTTGGCCTGCTGGATTGCCCAAAGTTGTTTGTCCAGGCCCGAACTGAGCAGGGCAGTCAGCCAACGCGCCCGAACGTCTTCATTGGAGGCCGCGACCCCAGAATTTCTGACTAATGCTGGACATTCCCATCGGATATGGTCAAGAGTGGCTCTGGTGATACAGTACTGGCATAGGTTAGAACTGTAGACGTCGCGATATATGTGGTGCATGATGGCAGGGTTCGTGTATGTGCGTCTTTGTAGCTGCCGCCACTGAACGAACTGTGCCCGACTTAGCTTGGGTGAGGCGGAGGGTACTCCCGCCTTTGCTGTCGCTAGTGTTGAATTATGTCATTACATTTAGTGAGCCGATCGTCCCATTCCCACACCGGTGCAGAAAGGTCCGTTTGGGTGGCCACTTCGTCTGACGTGACTCGGAATGCAAGACCTCGAGCCACATTGTGCGCCACTTCATTCAAACTGGCCTCCGCGTTACCTAGTGGTGTGTGGGCAGGGAACCAGAAGATGTGTACGTAGTTGTTCGCCTCGTGAATTTCGCCTCTACTACGAATCTGCAATGCCTCGGGGGAGATTCTGCCGCTGGCTTAGTTTTGAACGGCTGTCTGCGAGTCGCTGATTACGCATGAGGCGTTAGTGTGGGCTATGGCCATCGCGATAGCCACTTCCTCTGCCGTTTTTACGTTCCGTGTGATGATTGACGCGCTGTTCTTGTGTTGTTGTGTGGGGTCTACGACAGCAGCCACGAAGCGGTGACGTTCCTGGTAGCGTGCTGCGTCGACAAAGACTGCCTCATGGTTGCGCCCAAACATCTTTGACATGACTCTGGCTCTACTGACACGTCTGTCCTTGTTGTGTTCAGGATGCATATTTCTTGGTATGGGTGGTACTGTTAGCTTAGCATAGATAGTGCGTGGTATGTCATGTTTGTCTCCGTGTTGAGTATGGTAAGAAATACTGAGATTACATAGAATCTGGCCGACTGGCTTAGTCTTGGCTAATCACTCGAATTGGGAGATTTGTGGCGCCTCAATAAGTTCCTCAAGGGTATTGTGTAAACCTAGTTGAAGGAGTAGTTCGGTGATGGTGTTTTGAGGTAAACCTAGAGCTTGTTTGTAATTTTTCCTAATTAGGCTGTTGAGTTTTGACTTTTCCGTGGTGAACCATCGGTGGTACGCCGCCGTATAGGTGATGTGACTTAGAACAAATGATTGGATAAAACGGATGACGCTAGCCTCTTTCATGCCTTTGTGTTTATTGGTAATGCGCCTAATGAGGTGCATCGTGTTAGACACTCTGGCTTCAATGTTGCGAGCTGTTTCTCCGTTGATACCCTTACTTTCTATGATCAAACTTAGCACTTGGATTTGGTAAACGGTGGGTATGGCGTGACCATCGCTTGTAGTGAGTTTTATATCAGCGTGTGCCTGCGCTTTAGGATGTTGTTTGGTTGGCCGACCTCTAAGTGTAGGGCGATATAGCAGTATCTCAGATTTCTCCACTGAGCAGGATAGTCCAGTTCCTTGTAAATACCGTTCGACTGTGTCAATCCCCTCCAGTAATATCTGTTCAATAGAACCGTCACTGCCGTTGCACACCCAGAGGGTGACGTCATCGGTGTAAATGGTGTGATGAAGTCCTCAGATGGTTTGAAGTTTTTAAGGAAGGCCAATGAAGGCGAGGTTAAAGAATAAGGGAGAGATCACGGAACCCTGCGGGGGGTCCGCGCTTCCTATGGTTATTTCGACCGACCTGAGTGCCCCCACAGTGATCGTGGCCATTCTGCCCGTAAGAAATGCCCTTATTAGTTGTATGTGCGAAGCCCCAAGTTTAGGGTATTGACCTGTATTAGAATGGTGCTATGCGTGACAGAGTCAAAAGCCTTTTTGAGATCAAGACCGAGTATACCCTTAGTAGAGCATCCGGTACTGTCTATGATGTGATGCTTAAGCTGCAACATGGCATTCTGCGTTGAAAGATGCCTGCCGAAGCCAATCATGGGGTGTGGAAAAAAATCATTGTCTTCAAGGTAACTTGCCAGTCTAGTCAGGAAAGCGTGTTCTATCAATTTGCTTATGCAAGGTGTTAAGGAGATGGGCCTAAGATTGTCAGTATTCAGTGGTTTGCCTGGTTTCGGAATCATAATCACATTGGCCGTTTGTCAATGCGGGGGCAAGATTCCGGTGTTCCAGCATTTATTAATATAGTCTGTGATATGCGTGATCTACTCATCGTCCAAATTGCGTATCATCTTGTTCGTGATGTTGTCCCGACCTGGTGCAGATTTGGTGTTAAGTTTTTGTAGGGCGGCATGGATATCCTCTTCGGTGAATTCTTCGTCTAGAGTGGTGTTGACCTCGCCCGTGTAATCTGGATGCTGCTGAGTAGGATCCTGGGAGATATATTTGAGCTCTACCTCCCTAAGAAACTCCTCGTCGGTGCCCTTGTAAGCATGTATTAGTTTGTTGATGGTTTGTAGTTGGGCGATTTTCTGTCTTCTGGATCGAGCAGGAACCGTAGAAAATGCCATGTTTTACTAAGACTTAGCTGCGTGTCCATTGCATCGCAGGTTTCATCTCAGTGTTGCCGGCTTAGCTGTGTTGCATACATCTCTATCTCTGTGTTTAGGAGTGCTATGCGTTTCCTGAGGTTTTTTGTGTTTCTGTGTCTTCCACCTCTTTTGGAGCGATTGCTTTGCCTCCTACATGTGGAGGAGCCGGCTATCGATCTCGTCGAGGTGTGCTTCGGGGGTACGATTCGGGTGGCATTATTAATGTCCTGTTTAAGCGTGTGTATACAGTCCTCTATGTCGCTGATTGGTAGGACCTGGTTATCACGTGATTTGCGGAACTGGGTCCAGTCTACCTACTTTAGCTGTTTTCCCATGGGCTTACGTGGGCCACCTTGAACATGTACCTCGATGATGTAGTGGTCGCTACCCAGGTCCTATAGGGTATTTCTCCAGGTGGCTGCTGATGGGTTTCTCGTGAACGTCAGATCAGGCGTTGTGTCTTTACTGGAGCTAGTGCCCGCACGTGTGGGTGTGCTGGGGTCAAACCAGTGGGCCCTACCGAGTCAAACCAGAGGGCCCTACCTTGAGAAAACACATAAGAGTATCCCTCCCCTGGCAGTGTGTGGTGCGTTGAAGTCCCCCGCTATTAAGAGGGAATTTTGGCCAGCGATGTTGAGGGCGCGTTTAAAGAGTTAGAAATCCTTGCTTCTTTTGTTTAGGGTTGCTGTATATGTTTAGTATAAAAAGACTTTCGTGTGTCTTGCGTTGCGGAACGAGTTCAATAAATATAATGTCAATATTGGTAATTTACGTTTCGTGTTGCATGAACGTAAGATTTCGTCTAACTAGGGTGGTAAGGACAGTCGTCTCTCCGTTGGCATGTTCGATCGAGCGGTAGCCTGCCAATTTAGCGAGACAATGTGTCTCCTGCAGTAAAATGACATCGGGCTCAACTTTCCCCTTAAGATATTGGTGAAGATTTGCTTGCTTATTCGCGTGGCATTTACAATTTTATTGCCAAATTGTGTAGGCGTGATTTCTAGCTATGATGAGACGCAGGGGGTAGGAATGTCGCCAGCTGTATCACACTGAATGCCGACGAGGAAGGTTGCTTTACATTCGCTGTGGGGTCCAGTCTGCTAGGTGGCAGAGGGGTAATTTTAGCCTCCACAGCGATGAGTCACCGTTGTAGGTGTTCGTTTTGTTGCTGGGTAATTTTACCTATAGTCTCTACGCGGTCAGTAAGGCCTGAAATCAGTTGGAATGTGTTGCTCATCCACTCATTTATTTCTTTGACTGATTGCTGAACTTCCTTCAGGACTTTATTATCGGGCGTCACGCGTGTGGGTTTGTCTTCATTTGATCGGGTTTCACCTCTGCGCTTGGAAGGTGGTGGTGTTGTACCTTCCTCCATTTTTTCACTGGGTGTAGCAGCTGAGAGCGGTGGTACTACTGGTGGAGCATGTTTTGTTCTTTTATAGTGGTGTAACTCCTCCTTGAGGGTCCTGTTTCCCTCTCCTAAAGCTGTCATTTTCTGGTTACATTGTGCTAACATCTGCTTTAGCTGTGCTATTTCAGCCACTAATTTATCAAGTTCGCCTTGAGAAGCGGCCTCCTCAGACCCCGAGTGCGCCCCCTTGACTAAGTCTACCCAGCACACCTTGAAAGTTGCGTCAGGTCCAGGTGTACGGCTACAAGATGTTGACTACGACCGGGAGCGGGGCCGGGAGCGGGGCCGGGGGCGAGACCGCGACCGAGACCGTGACCAAGATTTCGACCACGCTTTCTTTCCGGGCTTCCGGGTAGGAGTAGTGTCCCGCTGCTCGAGGCTGTCGTCGAATGGCTTTAGCTTCGTTGGGTAGTCTTCATATTGTTGTTGTTGTCGCTCCCATTGCCGGCGTTTCACCAGGTACGGCGTCTTGTAACATGCCCTGCACGCCTTCTCTGCCGTATGGTGGTCACCACCTCATAGTTGATAAGTGGGCTTTCATTGGTGATCTTGCGGGGGGTTGGTCGTACCATAGCCACGGCACACGTGGTCTTTCGGGTTTGGGCATACATTTGCGCAGTGCCCCAGGCGACCGCATTGGTAACATGTCCCTAAATCTTGTGGTAAAGGGAGCACTTCAACATTGCCCCACCATATTGAACGTATGTTGGCACGCGAAGACCAGCGAACAATACAATCACCGTCGTTGTGTTGCTGAGGCGTTTTGCAGCGATGGCTCTGGGTTCTTTGTCGTAATCACATTAGCCGTTATATCTTGGATGGTATCTTCCAACGGGATATCACGTATGACGCCTTTTGACGTACCGTCTGGTGCTGATTCATATGCGCTGGTATTGTACGTCTTGTTGCCGACCACAACGCGAGAGATTTTCTGGTATCTATCAGCATGCCCCTCAATGGGTGTGCTCACAACGATGATATTTTGCTGGAAATTTGGACATATTGTGTCCTCATCTTGGGCGTCTCTCGGAATTTCAGCCGTGTGGTAAATGCTAGTCGCCAGTCGGCCAGCTTCATAATCGGTAAGTCGAAGGCCACCTCCAGGTCGCGCGATGATCTTGTAGTCGCCTCGGGGAAGTGGAGGCATCCGGCTTAATCTTGTTATTTGACTCAGGCATTGCTCATGCCGTTTCTTGCTGTTATTCCCTCGTTGAGAATCCGCTCCGGGTTCTAGTGATTGCCAGCGGGTCGATTTCTTTGATTTTACGGTGCTCCATCCTGTACTTTTTTTCGAATTCTTCACGGGGAATTGGTTCTCCCTCTATAGTGACCTCCATTTCTTCTCAGAAAGTCGGACGCGTCAAACGCACCTACCGGCGTTTTTTGGTGCCCGCAGAGTTAGGCCGGCCTAGGCAGCAGCGTCTCTGGCAGCTGCGCTGCCGGTGGCTGGGCAGGCGTTAGGCGTAGCTTTCCCGCCAGCGTGGTTGACAAAAATGCGTCAGTAAGGGTGTCAAATTAAAGTACCCACTTGGAACTTAGTGCCGGGCGATTCCTGATGGCAAGCTGAGTACGCGGCTACCAAAGTCTTGTGGGCTTCTAGGAGACTTCCGCTGCAAATTATGCGTTCAAACCAAAGCCAAAACGACGCGCGTGCACACGCTCCGACGAGAGCAGCGTCTCTCTCTGAAGCTTGAGGGTTCCCCAAATTTTAAAGCCGTGGTGGGTACCCAGCAAGTGCGCTAGCAGCAGTTACCCAATGAGTGTTTATAAAAGGTTCTGAAAGGCCACTCTTGTAGCTTTCGCTGTTACTGGGCTGTGCTTTCAGCACAGGCCTGGCGTTTTTATTTTTTTTTTCGAGTCCCTCGATTCACGGAAGGCCTTGGCGCTTATCTAGAGAACTGTCAGTGGTTTTCGCACATCTTGTCAGCACCGCACCTTTGACTTTCTGGCACTTCATCTACGCTACGAAAAGATTGGTGTCGCGGAATATTACTGCCAAAAGATTGCCTGCGGCACAGGTTCAACTGGAGCGAGGACGCCAGAGTGCTCTTGATCCTCGCATGATCCCTGAATCAAATGTCTAAATTCAGTGGAAAAATTGAATGCTGCGTTTCCTTTGTATAGTCGTTCTTGAGCGCTAGCATTTAGTGGTTCGCCTACCGCACTCCGTGTTACCTACGAGATCAAGCCTGGAAGGCACTCTTGCTGCTATACAACGACTCCTGGCAAGTTGGCATATTTTGAAAGGAATGGAAGTCAAGTCACTTGATTCCACTTCTCAAAGCCAGCTAGCCGTCTTAGGACGTTCTCTCTGACCACTAGATTACACTCGTGAGCTGTGTGGGAAATGTTATCAAGAGAACGATTATGACGCGTCTGGAATGGTACTTACAGTTTTACAGAATATTTCATTGTTCTATGGGCACGTATAGACAAGGCCGCTAATTAGGAGAAAATGCAACTCATTTCGTCACATATCTAAAACATCCGAAGGTCTCAACGGTTATCTGCTGCTTGTCAATTTTGTTCTCCCATTGATGTACGCCCATGCCAGGAAGTAACACAAAAGGCCTCCTAACAAAATAATGCCTGTAATTTGATAGAAGACTGCGTGTGCCGAATCCGCGTTTCCTGTCTTTAGCCCCACAAGGGAAACACAGTTGGTACACTGATGTGGCCGGCGTTCTTTCATGCTATAGCTGCCAAAAATTTTGAACTCTTTATCGTGTGGAAGTTTGAGCTCAAGCGTGTCTTTTGTCTGAGTTACTGACCACGCAATCCTGAGTGAAAACAGTCGCTTATTTCTTTCAATGTCTGTCCCTCCCAGCACTCATACATAAGCGTCATTAGCACATACTTTGTACAAAAGCTCTGCAACGTGCCGGTAGCCTTTTCGCATTGAAACGTCGTTTTCTGCAACCCTCTCACGTGTTCGCGTGCGAGCCTGTTCACGCGGAAGACATCATAGCAACTAACAACTACGGGCTGTGCCCTTTGTTTTGGCGCACCCACCATAAACACCGGCTTTAACAGAGCCACCACTAGCAGTGCTGTCTTGAAAGCTGTCTTAGAGCCCGTCTTCGCGGGCACAATTTCTTACCGGCATCTATGCACCGAAAGGCTCAGTGAGAACTACAGCTACGGGGTGTGGTAGCGGACACCATGATTTTTTCTTTCTCTCATATAACGCCTGTGCCAGTGTTCAGGGGATCGCTTTGAGCACAACTGTAGTGAAACTAAAGCATAAAAAAGCTTGCGAAGATGGACACCTGCTATATTCACAGCCCAGCACTGTTTTTATCATGTCACTCATTTGATTGACAGCGCTGCCTATTTATGCGAGAGGTATGCAGTCGAAGCCAGATATCCTTTAACCATTTCGGTTTTCACCCTTCACCTGTCATCGTCATCTTGTTCATGAAGCAGATGTCAAAGTTTGAACGAGTATCTCAAGACTGCCTCACTTGGTGTTCAAGGGCAGCTTCGAACAACAAAAGCAAAGGGAAAAAGTACTCCGCGTTTCTGCGTCTCGTTTCGGGTCCCGTTGGCTTCAACCTTTGCTTATCGGGGTTGCTTGGTGAACTCTGAGCCTGTTTTTTTTTGCTTTGTCATAGTTTTTGTAAACTGTTCCGCGAAGCCTATTTCATTTTTTCAGTGGGTGCTTCCGTTGACGTGAAGATGTGTTGTCTGAATAAGCAATGAAACGTTTCAGTAGAGCCGTGTCGACTGTTTCCAAAGCACTGAGATGATGATAGAAAGGATAAGCAGTGGAGATAGCCACCATTTTAGTTATAAATATGGCATATCAGTCATGAAACTATTGTAGTTCTTGTAGAAATTGCTGCTGCAACAACCATCGTCTTCCCCTGTGTAGCAGTTCGTGGTGCACATCTATCGATTTCACTACAGATGCTATTGATAGTTGAGTGATTATGAACCTGACGATGACAAGAAAAATTTATAATAGCATTATCGATTGTCCGCTTCATAATAAAGTATTGATGGCATAAAATCAGTGACATGAACTAATTCCAACATGAAGTTGGTTTGTCGGGTACGTAGCAAATCATAAAGCAGAAAGAGCAACCTTAACGGCAAAAAGGGACTTGTTGGTGTTATTTCACCAAAATGCTTTGCTCACTCGTGACGTATAAATTGAACTGTTTACCTGTAGCAAAAGGGAAGCCTTTCTATATGCTACAACTTGACGGCTTCAAATTTAAAACTCAGAATGAGAATTCATCTAAACTTTGTAGTGGCTCAATGAAACATTGCCGCTCTTTCTTAGCCTCACGGCCCTTAAGCAATAGTGGTCAGTATCAACACGTTACATGCAAGTCGGGCACAAAAGCGTCGCGGAGAGTTTGATCTCGTGGACCCATGCTGGTGCACGCACTGACCCCGTTCGGATGCGGTGAATCAAACAGGCCTCTTCCCTTGATAGCCCTTTTGTCACACACGGATGGTGAGGTATCAGCCACAATGAACGTAAATGCTTGTTAACGCTTCTCGTAGACGATGTTGATTGTCTCTGGGAGCCTTTTTCGATTGGTGGAAGTTTCAAAGCACTCCGAGCAAATCTGTCAGCCGCCTTATTACCCGCTATACCTCCATAGAACAAAATCTATTCATTCACAAAACTTTATTAGTGCGTTCAAGCCCGGTCTTTTCAGACCGAGGTGGACCACGTCTACGTCGGTACAATCAGGCTGAGCTTTGTGGCGTCATCGTGGACCTTCTGGCCTGCCCGTAGTTGATCTTGATAAGACGCGCTTCGCATCGCCTGCCAGTAAAGCCATTGTTCTTCGGAGTCGGCGAGAGTCGCGGGAAAGTCAGCCAGCGTGTGTCTGATTACAATGGTGTCATCCCACGCGTCACACTTGTCTTGAATTTCACTGTGAGGGGGAATTTTAAGTAGAAATTGTGGAGTGGGGTAAGTTCCGGTTTGCAGTAAAGGTAGCGTGACTGCCTGAGCTCTGTTCAGTTTTGCGTGTGGCAGTGGGATTTGCTTAAGGCCCAAGTAATAATATTTTGTGATGGCGTTCTTTGTGATTAAATTATCTTTATAGTCCCTGGAATGGTAGTGGGCGTCGGGTCGGGTCTGACCGGCACGACAAGCGAGTCCTCACGACGGGCCATTCGTCACCTCGTTGAGGTTGACCCGAGGTTCGTCCACTTGTACCATATGCACAGGAAACCATCGGATTTCAGTATCAATACGATTGACTTTGTTCATAAGTTTAACCACAGTCCCAGCGACATAGCCCTTGTCGAAGCTCGTAATTTCTGTTTTGGAATCGCTATATGTGTTTGGCCCTTCTTTGTTCCTGACAGCTAAAGCAATCGCGGCTTGTTCCACCACCATGGAGTCCTTATAGAGTATATTCAGGGCTTCCCGTACCTCTCCCTGGCTGTCGACCACCACAGCCATGTATGTCTCTTGGCCTTTCACCCAGGCTGCATCCACGACGGCCACCTGTTGTCCTAACTGTTCGATTTCTTTCAATAAAGCTTTCGTTCTCGCTTTTCGCCTGCTGACATTGTGTTCCGGATGCATATTTTTGGCAGGGGAGTGGTTCTGAGTACGTCTCTAAGCTTCGCGTTAAGTTCGACATAAACCTCCTTCGGGTTCTTCGATTTATTAGGGATTGACCCGAGACTAACGTTTCCTCGTTAGTATCTGCTGCTGCGCCATCTGTTGCACTTCAGTCATTTCTTGCATAGCATTGTGCACGCCTAAGCTCATGACTTTCTTGTTCAACGCACTGTTGCGTATACCTAGCGCTGCCTTGACTAACTTTCTGATAATGGTGCTGAGCTTACTCAGCTTGGCCTGTGACCATTGGAGGAGACCTGCCACGTAGGTGAAGTGACAGAAGGTGTGTAGTAGCCTTAGCACTGTCCTCACCAAGGCCCCTGTTTCGGTTGGCAATTCTCTATAGTATCCCGAGTACATGGTCAGTTTTTTTTAATATGCTGAATGGGAGTGAGGTTCCTACCTCCAGCATCCGTGGAGAAGCCTAGAACTTTCATTTTTTACACCTGCTTGATCGGGTATGCGTTCTCCTGACAGCGCAAGATAATCTTGGGTTCCTCACTTGGGACATCACCCTTGGGTCTTCAACCCTTACCTCAATTTTTTATAACCAAAAGTCCCGACTTCACCTTTGAACAATTTAGCCCCATTTCGCCGAGAGCGCTTTCCACGAAGTGTAGTCTCCTTTTGGCTTATGTTTCCGTTGGCGCTCCATATGGTTATATCGTCGGCATATATTGCAAAGTGTATCCGCTCTAATTCCCTTGCAACTCTGGTTATTGCTAAATTTTGTAACACGGGTGAGAGCACAGCTCCTTGCTGGGTGCCTCTGTTTCTCAGTGTCCTCACCTTAGATTTAAGTTCTCCTAGAGTGAGGCTCCCTTGTCTACCATTAAGAAACGACATGACTATGCGGAAAAGCCTCTCGCCCAAACCCTGCGTGGATGGGACATCGAAGGCGGCCTTGGGCTCTATGCGATCAAAAGCTTTTTCGACGTAGAGACCTAGAAGCACGCTCGTACGTACTGGGCTAACCTGTATGAGCTGGTGCTTGGTCAGGAGCGTGGCGTCCTCAGTCGACAGCCCGTGACGGAAACCAATCATATTATATGGGAATGTGTCATGTTGCTCGACGTGTCACGTGAGTCTGCTGAGATTGACGTGTTCCATAGCTTCACCTAGACATGACGTAAGGGAGATTGGACGGAGGTTATTTAGGCTGAGTGGTTTACCTAATTTGGAGATGAGAATAGTATTGGCTCACTCCCAATGCTCCGGATATTCTTCCTTTTTCCATAAGTCGGTTAAGTGTTCTGTCAAGAAAATGATGGAGTCATTGTCTAAATTCATTAACGGTTTGTTAGTTATGCTGTCGGGTCCGGCTGCCAATCTGCTAAAAAGACCATGGAGGGCAGCTCGCACCTCTCCCTCAATGAAATCATGGTCCATTTCTTCGCACGGTGGTCCAGAGTACTCTATGTGTTCATCGCTATCTCCCGGTTGTTTTAGAAGGAGATATTTTTCCGCGAGCTGCTGCATGACTACCTCTTCAGTCCTGGACTGGATCGCCTGATCTAGTTTCGGAATGGCCAATCGCTTGTTATACTTAGTTTCGTTCTTGTTCAATAGGTGTTTGAGGAAGTTCCAAGTGCCCCCACGTTTGATTGAATCGTCAGCCTGGATGCGAGGTTCGTCTGAATGTTGTTTTGTGAGGATTTGTGAGTGCTCCTCTGTCTCTTAAGCAACGCTAACTTTTCCTGCGTCTTTGGTTCAGTGTTTGTGTTTTCCATCTTTGCAGCATGAATTGCTTGGCCTCAATGAGATCTGCGAGCCTACAGTCTATGGTCTCTATGCTGTATCCGGTCGTAATAGTTCTAGTGGCCTCCTGCAGGTCCTCTCCTAGCTGGTTGATCCAAGTCTGGAAGGACTGTCTGCCAGTTTCTGTGGGTTGCAGCTCATATCCTATTGCTCTAGCTTTTCTAAAAAGGTCCCAGTTGGTGCACCGAAAGGTTCTAGTCTCTTGTTTCAGCATTCATATACCAATGTATATGAATAAGTGGTCGCTACATAGGTCTGGTCTGTGTGAGTTTTCCCAGCTAGATTCGTTTGAGTTCTTCACAAAAGTGAGGTCTGGTGTAGAGTCGCTGCACGTGGACGTACCACAGCGGGTGGGAAAAGTCGGATCGGTGATCAGGCTCAGTCCGAGATCTGAAGCGAAGTCCCATAGCTCTTCTCCTTTCTTTGTATTTCAAGTGTATCCCCACACCTGGTAAGGGACATTGAAGTCACCTCCTAATATAAGCGGGGAGCTCTTGGCGATGGCGAGTGTCTTGATGAAAAGTGTCCTGAAGTTCTGTTTCTTGGCACTGGCACTGCTGTAAATGTTTAGGCAGAAGATGCTGCGCCCCTTTCCCCCTGCCTTTTAAGTACGACTTCTAGGGTATACTCGATTTTAGTCAATCCGAGGGAGATTTAGTGTTAAATCAAAGCTACCTTTTTGTCAACGAAAGTTGCCAATCCTTTCCCGCAATGATTTCCTCTACACACCGATTTGTAGCCGGTTAGTTTGACCTCACAGATAAAGTTTCCAGCAGCGTAATTACTTTTGGTTTGTCCCCCAATGACCTAATTTTTATAGCAGCGATGCTTTTTTGTTGAGGAATCCGTGACGATTCCACTGCCACCACGAAAACTGTGGATGCTTGCTACAATTATTGGACAAGTTTAGTTTGCTGTTACCTGCCGTCGTTCTTGTTGGAGTACTCCCTGACGGTCCAGAGAGTGAATTTAGACTTTCTGAGTCTGAGCAGAACCATTCGTCGTTTTCGTCAATTTTCGTTTAGAGTTTCTTGAATCTCTTTTCTGCCATCAACATCCATTTCCATAGTTTGTCCATTAGTCCTAACCGTCGTCTCCTTGATTTCTTAAACTACCTCTTTCAGATCAGTAATGACTGAGAAAACTGAATGACTTTCGGGGCTAACGGATTTTAGGAGCGCGGGAGCAGTCCCCCTCACATGATTCATTATTTTGACTTTCTAGCCTGACTGCTACTTCACCCGCAGGGCACTGCTGCGTCTTTTTTTAGTTCCATTACATGTTTTGTCAGTTCTTTGCTAGCTTTTGGCAAAGACTTTACCTCCCTAATCAATTGATATAATCTGGCATTATTGCTACCAGTCACCGTTGGCGCAGCAATGCTACCAGCGACTTTTACTTTATCGGCCCAGGTGGTCGCAGTAGCCGGCGTGGCACCAGGCGTTCAGAATTCTGAGCTCTCCGGCCCTCCTCTCGACTTGGAGCGGTTGTTCTTCCTGGGTAGCGAGCAGCGTCTGGATCTTGAGCATCACGGAGAGCGTGAGTAGATTATGTAGCCTTGTATAAGCTTGGCGTCTCCATGAGCACCTTCTTGGCCGATTGCGACCGGTCACGTTCCCTTCGGTGGGCCCGTACCACATATGGTACTTGAAAACGCTTCCTGCACGCTTTGTCTCCAGTGGGGTGGCCTCCTCCGCTGAACTTGCACGTGTGAGTGCAGATGTAATTCTCTGGTGGGTGGAGGGCTCCACATCCTCGACACTGAACAGAGTCCGGCGTTGGCACACGTCCGAGTGTTGTCCTACCCAACCACATTAGAAACACACATCAAATTTTTTCCTGTAGAGGTAGCATCTCACCAAGGTCAGTCTAAACCGCACAAACGTTGGCACAGGTAGTCCGTGAAAGAGGACGATGACTCAGACCAAAGTCTTGATACGCTTTGCAGCCAAAGTGAGCGTATTGCGCTCATGCACGTTATTTGTTGTTATAGTTCCTGATGTCGACTTGTTTAAAGACATTTTTGCAAGTGGCGTGTGGGGCTGTTTCGTACGCATTGACTTCATAGTTTGTTCCCACGACCTTGAAGGAATTAATTCTCACATACCTTGCTTCATTATCGCGTTCAGGCGTGCTCACCACGACGATATTTGGCGTGAAGTTGGTGTACACCACGTCTTCATTTACTTGCTCTGCCATCAGGCTGGAAGCCTTGATCACTGCAGTTTCAGTCGCTGTGGTGCACACTTTGCTCAAACTCAGTGCTCCCCGTGGTCGGATTATAATTTTGTCATGTCCCTCAGGCAACTGATGCATCTTCGAGGCTATCACATTACAATTCTTGAACGCGCTGATGGCGTTTGTGGCTCTCCTGCCACTGTTGGTGGCGACGTCTCCACTGGACGCTTGCGACTTGCATGGTACCTCATTGGCCGCTGCGCTGCACTTCTCAGCACGGGATCGTCCGCCGGCAGCAACTTGCCGGCCAAAATCGTCCTCGTCATTCTCGGATACATCGGAAACCTCACGTCCATACGGGTGTCCGTCATGGGCGAGGGGCACATAGGCCAGCTAGGCCTAGCGGGCCCAACTCCTCGGTATGGTTTGCCCCGCACGTAGTGGGGTGAACAGGAAAGCCCCGGTAATATTTTCAAACAACGTGGCCCAACTTGACGCTTGTTACCAGTCAATTCTCGGCAACTTGACGAATCGGATGATGTGCTGGAAACGGTAACACCATGAGAAGGTGGCCAGCGGAACAATTGAAAAGACCGAGCTGATGTGAGACGCTTCTGCTCCTATTGGCGACCGCAGCGCCTCCCCTTGGATTACATTTAAACGTTCTATTTAGACCAACGCCGAGCAGGTTTTTGCGAATTTGCAGCGACCTTTGAGTGCACTGATTCAAAAACAATCTATGCTTTCGCTGCTGCAGATCGGATTACTATCCGAAAGCAGCACAACTCATTGCTCCTTAAAAAACTTCAGTTTCTTCACGGCTGCCCGAATCGTCACGCTTTCACACGCTATATACAAAAACACACATTGAAATCACATTGCCCAGAACACCTTTAGGGACGGGATCACAAATGCTGCAGCGCTTGCTCCCCCCTTTATTTCGACCGCTTTATTGGTGAAAACATTCAAAGGGTTGATTTACTTCTTTAATGTATTCAAGTACCAAAGAGTCTAGTTATACTGTGGGTTTGGGGTGGTTGCTGCGCATCTGTGGAATTGTCACCTGACAGTAAATATTCTCATGTGACCAAAGTGGGTCTTGTCGAAGTTGTCTGTGTTCGGAAATTCCAGGCCAGGATAGCGAAGGCTGTTGATGTCCATGAAAGCTCGTGATTTCATAAGTTCCCGAAGGCGACTCAGTCTTGGGCTCGATTCGCTGAGTCGGCAAAGCTTGGTCAGCAGTCGTTGAGAGGCGAGAAGACGCAGTGGCGGAAGATCAGCTTCAGTAAGCAGCTTTACGCTTCCTGCAAACTTTGGCACTACTAAAGCAACTCTTAGGCCTTTACGACGAAATGTTTCCAGCCTGTTCATACAGCGATTAGCTTGGAGAGATCATAGGCAACTGGAAAAGCACACGATTGACAATTACTGCTGAGTGTAACATTATCATTGATGTTGGGTGGCTACCCCCGCTATTTTCTGCCATTATTCGAAGAAAGCTTGCATGGGGTGACAGATCTGACACCGCCTTGTCCATTACACGTCGTCAGTTCATCCTGGAGTCTAGTGTGACTACATTTACTTAGCTTTCTGAAATGATGCACCAGAAAGTGATATTTTCAATCTTGCTTCTCTAGTTCATACCCCTGGGAATAGAATAAACCAATACATTTCTGCTGATATGTTCAGTCGAGTAGATGCAAGACACGTCTGTGCGTAGAGTACAACCCTTTGATCAATCATTTCCAGTGTATACTGATATCTACACAACCATATGCATATGTCATAGGCACAAATTGATAATTGAACTGCCCTGCTGACATTTTTGAGGGCATCAGGTAAACCAATTATGGCCACATGGAACAACATTGGAGACAGACACTGCCTTGTGGCACTCCTCTGGTGATTATGTAGCACAGTTATCCCGATTGTTTGCATATACCATATTTTGTAGCATAACTTTTTTGTAGCAGACACCTTCAAAACTCACGACATTACGGCGAGCAAGTTAGGAAACTTTAAGGCGGCATCGCCACCTACAGTTTCTTTCGGCGCATCTGCTTACTTTCCAAGCATCTTGTACTTTACATATATAGAAACCTGGGTTCTCCTGGTATTAAGTATACGTAAAAGCTACCTTTGTTTCCAGCCTTGTTGTGAAACACGCAGTTCCTATGTTGTACTGCTCACACTGAGTAAGTTCATGGGCACCGAGGTTCCGTGAAACTCATAATCGCAATTAGCCTGTCGTCGAATACACATGACCTTCTAAAACAGGAAACAGACACTGCCTTCGGAATCCTTCCTACCTTGCTCGCCTTCTCTCGAAATGCCCAGTCGGGCCATGTAAGTGAATGTCAAAAATTATCCCACAACTGCGCTGACTTCAATGTCTCATTTACTTTTCTTCAGCTCTCTGTTTTTATTTTTAGAACTAAGACCTCTATACCGCTCAAGGCAACCTTGGCTGAGCTTCAACTTCTTCAAGCGCTGCTAGGGGCTTAATTGCAGGGAGCTGAGTGAGGGGCGAACTCAATAAAATGGCCGACAATTACGCGCTATTATGCGTGCTAGCCTCCCAGATGCTCAAATTTATTATCTGTGTTCTCCACGAACAAATTGTAGCTCGTCATATTTCACTCAAACCGATTACAGTTGGTCGAATATGAGGCACAAGGAGTACGTGCGGCAAGACACTATATATGTACGGTGCGAACAAAACGTTGACGGCACTTTGCGTTGGAGTAATGCGATGATAATTCCTTCCATTATTCGTCATTGAGTTAAACAGTTAAGAGAGTAGAAACTAATAAAAATGCTGCTAAAGACATCATTACAACGCTTAAGAAATACGTTTTTTTCATATAGTAAACGTCAACATTTCGAAATGGGTAGCTTATTAACACCATTCATATTTCATAAGCAATTGCGAAATCTGTCCACAAACAATTTACTTTAAATAATACTGCGTCTTGTTTTAAGCCTAATAGGCTTACAATTTTGTCTTAAAATCAAACCTTTGATCAATAAAGACATCAGAATGAACACCGTTTCCCAGGCATTAGACACCGAAAAATAAGGCATGCGTAATTCATTTTTCTGCTCCATCACTCACGAAGTAAATAATATTACAATAAATACGACTCTCTGTTATAACAGTGCTCTTGAAGTTGGAATATTTAACAACTGGGACGTTTTTCACATTTACCATTAGGTTTGTTTATTGCATATAGTAGCGTTGTGTGAATTATTACAGGGTAAGGCCGACTATAGATTAGATGTTTATCTCTTTTTTTATTTTGACTTTACAAGCACTCAAAACTTCAACCTCTTCGATTAGATTAATAAAAGCGAAGCATTTCTTAGCGAACTTCAGCCAATTTGAGAGTATCTATCTATCTATCTATCTATCTATCTATCTATCTATCTATCTATCTATCTATCTATCTATCTATCTATCTATCTATCTATCTAGCCGCTTCCATTTGGGTGCTCTCGTGGTCACGACCATAGCTTGGCGTGAACCAAAATTAGCATGCGAGGGTTAGATGATTTGACTAGTCTGAAGCGCTGGTCAGGACATGAATAATGTCACAATCCCGTCGTGTACGTTGTCAAACACTTCCCGCCAGGCAGTGGCCCATACCCACGAGCGGGTATGTGCCGTTTTTATGCGGGTATGTGCCACAGGTGATTGACACTTCGTATCTACCCATCAACGAAGAGAACACACATGGCAATTCTAACATGTGAGCGTTAAGAAATACCCTACATAGGTAGCGTCGACCCGACGAATGCATAGAATAAATGGAAGGGTCCCTGTTTGAGTAGAATATAAGCACTCTGCGTGGCAATGAAGCATTCTACCACAGAGCTACGCCAGGTCTCGGAACTACTTTTCAAATGTACGCTAATCTTAGTGAAACTTCAATAGTGATTACAGTACTGCCTACCCAATTTTTTATACATTACAAATGCGATCCTTTGATACAGCCCTCACGTCGGGATAACGTAAATTGGGATTAGTTGCCATGCGTTGAGTTGATTTCTGTAGCGGTGTCCAGGGCGAGCACCCTCGCGAGCCTCAGCTCTTTATATCAGCTTCTGGTGTTTCTATTACGCATGTTCTAGTTGGCACCGTTACGCAAGTGCAAACTGGTTATATCAACATCTGAAACTCTTCAACATATGTCTCTGTGCAACATTTCTACATATATTAGCGTTGTTTCATGGCGTGTCACTCAATTGAAAACTGGCAACATGGTTACCTTCCCTTCGCATGCTTCGCATTACGTCAATTCCCAGGTACATCGAATCTGCCAATTTTTTATCGGAAAAATAAGTTTATTGGAGAGATGAATTTTGCCTATGAATGTTCGAAAACGATAAAATGATTCTCAAGGAAGTCATAATGAAAGATAGAAGTTTATTTCATAAACGCGTGGATTCACGACGTACCTACAAAACGCAGTATTCTTTTGAAAATATATTAAGATTACTCACACGCAATCTAGTGCTAAGAAGCTTATTTTAAAACTCTAGCACTTCTTCCGTGTACTGATACAACCGATCAGCGAGGCCTCATCAAAATGGGACGAAAACGAATGCGCCCATCTTGCTGTTGGCACTCATGAATGTGCTGTGATAAGGACCAGGTGAGGAGAGCGTCTGCTGTGCTCAGTGGCGGAAAGGACTGAGTGAGTGAGTGTCCGGTGCGCGCTGCACAGCACGAGCACTTCTGCTTGCGCTCTCCGGGAGCGCGCACCTGTTGTTTTGCTAGGCGCGCATGTTCCTGAAAACGTCATGTATTTTTAATGCGCACGAGACAAGTACGAGAGGCTAAATCTAAGTTTGAGCTTTTGTTTCCGCATGTACCCCGCAAAGTTAGTAAGGCAAGACGGCTCAAAGACAACACATTTGTTAGCTACGTGCCCTCTACTTCGAAGTCTGCCCATATTGTCCTCCTATTTGTACAAACACCAGTCACCTCTCATAAAAGATGGCCGAATATTTGGGAATGAAGGTGCACAAAACCTAGTGCGTACACCAAACAAATATGAGTGGGGAGGAGGATTTTTCAGTACGAAAGGTTTATTTCGTTTTTTTTTCTACAGGTGTCGGCTGCTTTTGGCCGTTCTATAAAAAAACATCACATGGATTTCATTCGCCTTATTTCATGTGTTTTTTGTGGTTTGGTTACTACTTTTCTACTTTCTGACATAGTACTCTTTGTCGCGTCACCACTATACCTGTGCACCCGTAACTGTGTTCGGTAATATCTATTTTCTTTCGTTTTCTTTCTGCGTCAACACCACGAACCTTACCTAGCCCCCACCCTTGAGCACCGCTAATCGCCGGATCGTTGAAATAATGAGCCAGGTAATTGCAACAGCGATGTCTGTAACGGCCGTGACCAAGGAGCCTTTGTCGCCTTAACAGGGTTTCACAGTCGTTGGAGCCCCAACACCATTTTCTTGCCTGTTTTATACGTACTTGTCCTGGAGTTGTTAATGTTATCTTTTCCCCTGCTCTTGTTCAGCCCCTCTCAATCACTCGACTTGGCTTCGCGAGACCCTTGACTGCGCCAAACAAGCCGTCGACGCACTATATTTAACGAGGAAGAGCACAAGTGCTGTATTCTGCTCAACGGCGGCAAGTATCGTCATTTCTCCATCATCGCTTATGACTGGAGCGTTTTTCTTTAAGGCCAGCCAGCGTCGGTTTCCACAGGGTGAGAGAGGTGCGGCGTAAGAAATATATTGACCCATTCACTGGGAGCAAATGAAAACGAGATATCAGGTGTATACCTCTGTAGTTTTTTCGGTACCATATACGTGCTGGTCCGTGGCCCTTGGAGTGTAACCTTTAATTATTTTACTTCTGGTGCATTTCCTCTCTCACATTTTACTTGGGGGTTGTTTTCTAATGTGCTGAAGTTGGGTCGCTGCTAACCACCGCTGATTATTCTGCAGCGGCTGGCCAATTAACCACGACACGAAGCCTTCGAGCTGTGCTTGTGCTGTGTATTGCGAAACATTTGTCGTCTGCTATGTGAACGGCGGTCGATGCCGTCTGGTTTCGGCAGGCTGCTGTTCTGTTGATATATCGCGTGCTGTTCCCAATAATGTGGCCTTCTGTGCCGACGTCGCAACGTGCAGCAGTTTATTTGGCGCCTTTTTCTGCCCTCAGTATGTAACCGAATATGGATCTCTCTCCGTGGGCGTGGCTACTGTGTTGCCCGTATGTGTGCTGCAGGACTGTGAACCAAACGCGTATATAATTCTGAAGCCAACCATACTAGGCTTACGAGGTTCGCCTCACGCCGATACACATTCTCTCGCTTTTTCCCACAAACACTTCCTGTATAGAGCGAGTTTCGCGCTAGACTGGCGGTCCCGAGGGATGTAGTTAATGTTCGAGATTGTTATTAGAGTACTCTGTATGACCCGGTGATTGTAAAACAAGAAGGCCTGTTTTTTTAAACGTTCGTGTATGTAGTTATTTCTTCGCTATGGCCACTCGGCTTTGCGTCTACCCTTGAATTGTAAACATTATCGTGAGTCGCCGGTTACCCAATGTACTTCGTCGCAACTACATTTATGCCCTTCGAGGACCCAAAATGGCCGTTTGCTGCGATCTATAATCTCTGTCGCTCAAGCTTAGTGAGTGGTATATTAGAATGCTATGAACTAAATGACTATTGATTTATTGTTACAATGATGCATGCCTTTGCATGAGCAGGTGCTTTTCATTCCGCGATTAGAGGCATAGCAATCAGACTTTTGGTGATGGTACTCCGAGCCAAGCGTACATTTTGTCGTTAGCCACGTATAAGCTGGGGCCTTTTTGTAATATTCTCTCTGCGTAATTGCTAAGTCTGCCGGTATTAACCGTCAAAGCCATTCTGTTTCATGATGATTTAATTTAAAGTAACAAAATTTTTAATGTTGTATGGGGGCATTCGCAATAACAACTTTTGTGGCGTATAAAATAGAGGCTTCAATGCTATGTTGAGTACACTGCATGCTTGAATGCAGCAAGCACATAATCTGTTTCACAACATTTTTCTCAAGATATTATTGCTGACCCACTCCGAGCTCTCACCTGCATAACTTGCGGGAGAGGATAGGTCGTTACTTCGAACAAATTTGCGGGGCCTTTCTCTTGTGTGAACAATATGCGCATTCTAAAGACATGCTGTGGGGTATGCCCATGGCACTGATGCCGCTTTTATTTACGAGTATTCCGCACGCATGGAGAAAGAAGCCTAATGATGTCGGTTGAGCGCGTCTCGCACTGGTCCGACTTCCAAGTACGGTTATAAACGCACACCTGAAGTAGAATTGCAATCTAACATAGTCATCACAGAATGACGGGTGGCACTGTTGGCAGAAGCAGGAACACGAAGCAGAGAAACACATTAGGCTTAAGTGTAGGATTGACTGCTCTTCCACCCGCAGTTTCTGCACATTCGCTGCGTAGAAAACTTACTAACGTGTGCTAGAGGAGCGCATGTGTTAATATGACGTCGCACGTTAAAGCCGAAAGCATTTTTTTTAGGAAACTTTGATCTTCGCAATATTTTTTTGATTCTTCGAGAAATAGACATCCGTTGGTAGCATGCAAATCAAGCTTCCTTTATCGTCTTAGGAAGACCCTTCGAACGGAATCATTCTAAGCTTTTATGGTTATGGAGGATCATGCACGTGGGTTAAATATTTTAGGTGCTGCGTTCAAAGGAAAGTACGACAGGTAATTATCTCTCATTTGCACGTTTACCACCTGTACATACAGATGATCTTTTGTTCTGGTATCAGTGATGCTTAATCAGCCAAAAAATGATTGCTGATACGATTGCACACTCAGATCTGTGCACAGTTGCCTCTATTGAACATTTAGCTTGAAGCAGGATTTGTGAGTGCCCTAAATTGCTATTCGAGGTCCTGCACTTGTGGGGCTACCCGGGTTTATGAAATGATCTCCTTTTATGCTTTACGTTGTAATGGCCGGTAGCAGTGGCAGCGATCTTAGCCTAGTTATTGAAGCAAACATAAGCTTGCGCATAAGGAGGGTGATGCAGTGGAGAGGAAGCCGCCCCCCCACATAGTCACCTAAGAGGGTGGAGGTGCAGAGCGGTTCACATACATTCATGTAATAGAAAAGAGGATGCTGAAAATGGGGTGGGGGGCAATGCCAGCCCCATTCATTGACATAATGGAAACGGGAGACCCTGCCTCAAAACTTCCCTCCAACGACCCCCCCCTTCCCTTCGCACGCCTGTGTCGACAACTAGACAGGTGTATACGATGGCGACTGTTGCATATGGTATTTCTTTCCGTGTCCATAGAATACAGGTTTTGTGGTTATGGTATAATGAAGTATAATATCATTACGATCAATTTCATGGATTCAGGTGCACCAGTTTGATGTAATTTTCCGAAACAAGTGTTGAATCCAAATACGGCAGAAATTGAGGAGAAGATGATACTATGAACCAGAGTCTGATTGCACTGTTAAAAATTGTAGGAGCGCAACTTATTCTAAATAGCTCTATTAGTGCAAGCAGGCTTAGACACATACAATCCTGATCCATCACTCTTCGCAATTTATCAAGTAGTATTTGTACATACTGCAGCGAGTGCTGAATACTCGCCGCCGCCTTGGTTACCAACGTGTCCTCGATCACCCTACCCCTCAGCGTAAGGAAGAAGATTCATGTTTAAACAGTTGTCTTTTTGTGGATTTTTGCAGGCATATCGCATCTACGGGTAGCCCTGCCTTGTCCTCTATGGCATGCCTATATGTTATGTTCTCACCTTTTGGTGCCACCAGAGTGAAAGCATTCGTTTAATAGTCCATGTTTGTGGTCTCTTTCTGGTAGCTAGAGAGCTCACAAGCCGGGCGCGATTGAAGAGCTGCCCAACTCAGACGACGTACCCACTGAATCATCAAACTATGTGGAAAGTTACAATATTATTAATAAAGACAGGTGTATTTTCCACCACAACGCAAATGACTCAATCGAAAGGAAGCTCTTATGTGATGGCAGTTTTAGACTATTATATTCTCCTGCCTTTTTAAACGTCATTCATTTCACCCCACACAGCAGGCCTCATGAATCCATAACTGTGGAACCGAGCTCACATATCCTTTGAATATCCACACCATCCGGGCTACCTTACCGCCCTACTCCTTCATCCTCACATTCATTCTGGGAGAATGCGCTGACCAGCTCAGAGGCGTGAGAGCAACGTCAGCTGAGTTAGCGGCCATGTGGAGTAGCGTGATTCAAGGGGCTGTAAAATAAGGGATCCACCCTGCGAGTAAAAACACTCATCGCTGCATCAATAAAAGTTTTCTCTCTCAGACATTCTTCTCGTACGATCTCGCATGTAGGGTCGAGTATACCCCTTCTTTGAAACGTCGTCAGATAGGTGTAAGTCCTAAAGTTAGCATGATAACCTTCAAATGATTGAAGACAAAAAATGCTTGCTTGAAGTCGATCGTAGATCCTTCACCGTACCACCGTTCATTCCTTCAATGCAGTATTGTGCCTAGAATAATAAAAAAGGCGGTGCAACGCGAAATGAAAATTAGAGCGCTAAGTCGTTCCCACCGTGCCGACCAGCGCTGATGATTTCATCAGGAGGCATGCGACTACGCTGTTCTAAAGAAGAGCGTTGCGTAAGTGGCAGCCGTCTCGTCACGCCAAGGGCTGGAAGCAAAGCCGAGGTATAGACACAACCGTGCCAACCTGCAGACGCTGATGACTTGATGAGCTCACACGCCACGCCTGCACTGCTTGTGGAGCCAAATGACCGCACCTCCCGGGAACTCCTTGCTTTATCTAGCCTCACCTTTTTGTGTGTGCGTGTTGTTGTTTTTCCGCGTAGTAGACTTTTCAAAAGCGTGCATAGGCTTTATTTCGTGGTGCTGAAGGGATGTGCGGTTATTTGCGTGACATGCACGGTTCTGTGTATGCATCATACGTTCTTTAGAAATTATGCATGTGATGGCCTGGTAGAACCAGACAGGATGGGCGTGCTAGTGCAACACGCACATGGCGACGGATTTGGCAAATAGCAATACAATGCAGTCAGTTTTCTTGTTCCAGAGAAATAACAAACCGATATTTCCATTGTATCATTTGCTTATTGGGTACTTTAACAGTTACTACTCATAGACAAAGATTTTCAGACGCATGGACTCATCCATAGGTAACGAGATATTTGTCCTCTTCAGGAAATGTTCTTACAGGCGAAGCTCCTTAAGGTAGACAATTGTCCACCATACCACCATACACCATAAATATAGCGGTGATGCTGATGACGGTAAAGACGATGAAGAGCATAGCCACGAACAACCACTGGCTTAAGCAGAACATGACGTGTCGATATGCATGGCTATGCTATTCGTATGAGTTGAAGCAAACATCAACCACCAGGGGAACTTGCACAGACCATCTTCTGGCCAACTTCAGGCCAGATCGGATACCAGCAATAATAATAAATAAAGTAATAATAATGTTACGTGACTAACGATGTCAATATATTGCAAATACATTTACAAAATATGTTTGCAAGAGTGGTTGCAGTGCTGGCCAGTCTGGTTCCGAGCTTGAGCAGTAAATGACCTTCATCCTCTTAGTCGGGCACACGCGCGCATTGACAATTTGCATTGCGGCAGCCTACATGTAGCAGAACTTCCGTCGGCAAAGGCACCGTCTCGGCGCCTCTAGACGTCAAAGTCATTGGGCGAGTGGTACTGCTTCATGCTTGTGACGTGTAGGATGTCGCTGGCTCGAGGGGTGGATGAAGACGACGAGGCAGCAGGAGCGATTTCATACGTGACGGGGGTCACTGCACGAATCACTCTGTACGACCCTGTGTACAGATATAGCAGTTTGTCAGACAGGCCAACGTGGCTGGTCGGAGACCCAGCAGAACCCACGAACCGGGCGAAAAGTGCACATTGTGGTGTCATTCATCATACCGACGCAGTTGGTTTTCATGGGAGGTCAGAAGGCAGGCACGAGCGGCTTGGCATGTGTGGGCAGCTCGGCTGATGGCCTCCAGGGCATATTCTGTAGTCGGAGCTGCTGGCAAAGAAATAGCTGTATCTAGGAGCAATGTGGCTCCGCGGCCGTACAACAGAAAAAAATGGGGAGTAACCAGCTGTTTCATGGCGCTAAGACTTGTACGCAAATGTCACGCATGGTAGATTGAGGTCCCAGTCAGAGTGGTCTGAGAAAATGTACATTGAAAACATGTCGGTAAGAATTAGGTTCAGGCGCTCTGTGAGGCCATTTGTTGGAGTATGGTACAACATAGTGAGCTTGTGGTGCGTTGCTCATGAGCGTAGGATATCCGCTAATACTCTCGATAAAAATGCACGGCCTCGGTTCGTGAGCAGCTGGCATGAAGCACCATGTTGCTAGACCACGTCAAATTGGTGACGTCTCCGGCGCAACTTGTTGGAAGGGCACGTGGGATGGCGTAGCGTGTGGCCTAGTCACTGGACACTGCTATCCACCCACTGACGTCAGAAGACAGGTGAAAAAGGCTGAGTAAGTCCAAGCCGAAGCGAAAGAAAGGTACAGAAGAAATGTCGAGTGGTTGAAGGCGCCCAGCTGAAAGCGTCGAGGGTGTTTTGCGGCGATGACATTCCTCACACGCCGCGACGTATCTTCTGACAGAGCGTGCGAGACTTGGCCAAAAGAAGTGATGGTGAATCCTGTCGCATGCGTGGAACACGCCGAGGTGACCGGCAGGAGGAACGTCGTGGAGTTCGTTGAGTACAACCGAGCGGAGATGTGTGGTTAATGCAAGCAGCAGAAATGGGTGGTCTGGATGGAACTTGTGCCGGTGTGATGTACCATTCTGGAGTACAAAGGAGCGATGTGATCGGTCAGATGGAGAGGAGACGAGGTGCTCGAATAGCCTGTGAGGCTGCATCACAGAGTTCTCATCGATTATGTGAGTCAGTTGGTAAATGGAGCACACGCAGGTGACGTTGTCAGGTACGGCGGCTGATTCGCCAACTGGATAGCGAGAAAGGCAATCGGCGTCCTGGTGCAGGCATCCCTACTTGTAAGTCACAGCAAAGGTGTATTTTTGCAGTCCCAGAGCGCAGTGACCAAGTAGACCTGTGGGGTCTCTCAAAGATGAAAGCCAGCAGATTGCGTGGTAGTCCGTGATGACGGAGAAGTGTGTGCCATAGAAATATGAACGGAAATTTAAGACCGCCCTTACAAGAGTAAGGCATTCTCGCTCCATGATCGAACAGTAGCACTCTGCAGGTGTAAGGAAGCGGCTAGCACAGGTGATAACGCGGCCGTGTCCTTGTTTGCGATGGGCGAGAATGACTCCCATACCATGGCCACTGGTATTCGTTTGGACCTTAGTTTGGACCTTAAGACTAATGGTCGTACCAGCTGCCGCACCTCTTTACGGACGACGTCTGTCAGAGCAGCCCCTTGAGGCGGTAAAGACAGTGCGCGAAGCTTTCGCTGGTCGTCGCGTACAATTCTACGGACTAGCTCAGCAAGGTCTCTCACGCTCGTGACGTCGGGTGTTGCCAAAGGTGCTCACAGACATGCAAGTGTTTCGGACCACTCATATACTGCGAAGACCGCTGTCTCAGCATTCGCTCCATTGTTGTCGCTTCACGGAGGCATTTCGCCACGGTAGCTGGTGGGTTTCGTACAAGTCCTGCAAACAGCTGCTCCTTGACATCCCATATCAGAAAGCTTATTTTTTGTCTTCCGTCATTGCAGAATCAGCTCGACGGAACGGACGAGACATCTCCTCAACAAACATGGCCACGCTTTCATTTGGTGTTTGATTGCGAGAATTGAGGAGACGTTCTGCTTGTTCTTTCCGGTTGGCGCTACCATACGTGTTCCGCAGCTGAGTGCAAAACACCGGCCAGGTTGTCAGGGCAGCCTCATAGTTCTCAAGCTAAATAGGTGCTGAATCCTCCTAGTAGAAATAGACATACTGCAGTTTCCGGTGCTCGTCCCACTCGTTGGCGACGGCGACTCGATCGTAATGGTCCAGCTAGTCTTCAACGTCTTTGTAAAACTCCCCATGGAAGGGCTTTGAGTTCGAGGGGCAGGTGGCCATGGAGCTTGTGGAGACGCGGTCTGTTTAGTCTGGCTTGCAGTTGTCGCATTTTTAATGGTTCTAGAGTGTTCCGAAAGAGGGCCGAATTGGGATGGTAGGCCTAGTTGCCGCCGACTGCGTCGACGGTTCGCTGTTTCTACCAAGGCGTAGATGTTGAGGCCGAGATCTTGATTCATCGTGCTAACAGTGCATAGACTATTACCCAGCACCTCCACCATTGTCATGTTACACCGTAACTGCAACCTGTAGATAATAGCACAAAAGGACGCCAAAGTGATTCGATCAATGGCAATGCGACTTTGTTGTTTTCTGTGCAAGTGCATCTTCGTCCACTTTTGAACGGGGGTACATACAAGTCTACCAGCATCGATAGAAATAATACTTGCAGAACTTGTGCTAGTGGCAACATGTACCGTGAGGACCGATGAATACCAGCTTCTCATTTGAAGTGTTTCGTGGAAGCCTCACGGCTGTTTATATCCCATCTTTTTAATTTTACGAGCTTTTAGATGCGAAGCATCTCTTAGCAAACTTCGGTGAGTTTTAGCGCATCTATCTCTCTATCTATCTATCTATCTATCTATCTATCTATCTATCTATCTATCTATCTATCTATCTCTCTATCTAACCGCGTACAACTTTTAGTTCTCCTGGCCGTTTAAAAAATGGTGTTGATACAGTGTTGGTATGGCATAACATGAGTGTAAGGCGAGCATAGGTGACTAGTCATAACATGAAAATCACATGTATGTCACGAGTGTTATGATTTACATTTCATGATCTTGCTGCTGTTGCAGTGCTTTCGTTCATATGACATGTGTCAAAACTAATATGGTATGACAGGACAGCATGGCGAAAATAAGAGACAGGCCGTTTCTTAGAAATCGTCACAAGCATGCCTTGTAAGTCATGACCATATGCCATATGCTCGTGTTACGTTCGCGGTAGTTTCTCTAGCTTCACATATACCAAATTTGGTGTTACGCAACGCCAATAGATGACGAAGATATATGACTGGCGCAATCATGACAATCATGACATGCGTGTCATATAAGAACATGACAAAATACAACACTCATGATTTGCTCGCGGCTGTTTCGCTAGCTTCAATTATACCAAATTTGGTATTACGTGGTGTGAATGAACGATAAATGTAAATTACGCAACCATAATACCCATGAGATTATAACCAAACATGATAACCATGGCATGCGTGTCATGTAAAACATGACTGCATGCGGCGTTCATTGTGCGCTCGCGGTCGTTTCGCTAGCTTCACATATACCAAGTTTGATGTTACGTGATGCCAATGGGTGACGAAAGTATATGATTGGTGCAAACATTAAAATCATGACATGCGGGTCATGTAAAAACCTGAATACATGCTACGCTCATAGCGTGCTCGCGGCCGTTTCGCTAGCTCCGCATACACCAAATTGGGTATCACGGGATGTGAATAGAGAAAGAAGGTAAATTAAGCTTCCAAATATAAAAATCATGACATGGAAGCCAAGTGCGGCATAATATACGTCCATATCGCAACGTTGTGCTGATTATAGAGTGACATATTAACCTTACCTAATAGTGCTTCACATATCGGCGATTCCCACTGTGCGTGAGATCTGCCATTTTTTTCTTGTTCCTCTCAATTCAGGACATGGGAAGGGAGCGTTTATATTATTCTGCTGATTACCAGGCTTTTCTCGAGTCTGATGGTGTCTTGCATCCCCCTCTCTGTCTGGTTAAGAGTCACATGAGCTATCATCTGATTAATGTGTTGTGCTGTTTTTCGTATCGTGGTTAAAGTGTGGTGAGCCCCGCCCTTCGATTGTAGCCATGTTCGCTATACTCTAACTATTGACATCTTTGGAATAACTCTGCCCTCAACTCCGAAAGCAAGTTTGAGTTTCAGATCGTTTCTTTATTTCTCGTCTTTTGTGAGATGAATCGGTGCTGATTACTCAGCTCAACAGTGTTTTCTTCTTTCATTCGTATATGCGTTTGTTATATTTGGGCCTATTATACCCTTTTCTCCTTTTCTCCCTTATTGGCCTCCGTTACGCATATTGTTTTATCATCCGCATATAGCGAATGATGAAGGTCAGAAATTTATTGGTGTTTTTTTTACTAGTACAACCGTTGTTGTTGAAAACTGTAGGGGAAATGACGGCGCCCTGTGGAGCGCTTTTGCGAGGAGGATAAATGATGTCGAATTCATCACCCGCTACTTTGATAACAGCTGTTCGCTAGTTGAGTAAGCTACAAGCGTACTCATACGCCTTCGAACCGCAGTTATTCTCGGTTACTCCATCGAGTGTCCTTTCATTACTTACGTTGTCAAAAGCCACTTTTCTGTCAATGGTCATGGCGAAATACTGCTTGGTTGTTTGGTAAATTGGATTCTACGATAGCCCTCACTCTATAGGACGTTTTCTTTTTGCAGCTTCTATAAATAAAGGTCAGTTCACTTGTGTGCCTTCATCTCCGCAAGATCCTAATGTCCTTTTTTCTTGTTCATTATTATGCCGCTAGCAGTCTTTCGAAATTGTGGTAGCTTATGAGTAGCAACGCGCCAGTGGCGAAAAGACGATGACGTTTTCGCAGTGGCACGAGCACACGCTTGAAAGATCGGAGAAGCGGGATGCACCTAATCCGAGCGATATAGGAAGATGAAGAGAAGGATGTGCGGGCATTGTGGATGTGGGCTTGCGAGGAGAAGGTCGTCTCGCCAGCACACGCACTGGAGACGAAAGCGGCAGTGTTTGACAAGGCAGCCTTCGACGTGGGAGTCCCGAGAGGTGGCCGGAACCTTAACAGGCTTGGTTTACGGGAGGTGACTTGGGACGAAGCAGCCGCACACAGCCGTCTTCGGCGTTCCTGATACAAGATGCCGCCAAAGCAAGCCGCTGAATGCAGCCTCCACTGGGCCACGTCAGCTCGTGCCGACTATCACCAACGCCAGGAGGTCTGGCAACTGGGGGCTCATCACTTCAGCACGGACGTTATGCGATGACGATAGTGGGTGAGTTCGGCTGAGGCCAAACGGTGAGGTTAGTCAAAAACGTCGAGAACACTGGCAGGAACGAAACGTGATGGAATCGGGACTTTGACTCGGGAAGATTAGCAAGTAGAATTGGCCTTCGGTTTAGGGACGACAAGGCCACAGGATATAGGATCATTTGTCCGAAAAGATTCAATGAGACTTCTTAGTACTAAAAGAGATAGCTGTCTGAGTTGGTATGTATTTTTGTGCGCGCTAAAAAAATTTATAATATGGAGACTACTTAGGCTTGACGTGCAGAGAATTCATACTTTTGTGTTGGTTTTTTCATGACTGTTTTGATGATTATCTCTAAATTTGTACGTTTTTTAAAACTGTCATACGTTTCTCAATAATAAATTCATTTTACCGTTAAGCGCGACTAGTATCAGTTCATCAGCTGTCAACAGTCACATCTTTGCCACCCTTACCGCGAAGAGACGCCCACCGCTGTAAGGCCTTATGGCACTGAGCGTACTGTGATACATAAATAAGGGACGCTTTGAATACAGCATGACCACTGTTTTTGCAAACTATATGCACTGTTTCTAAGCAGAAGTGCTGTTACTTGATCCTCACCAGAAGAATAATCCTTTGCATTGCCTTGAAGGCTTCATTCACTTCGCCTTCCGTTTCTGGTGGAACGTCTGATGGCGCTGGACTACCAACACTTCCAACTTTACGGTGCTGTTCCGGCTATTGTACCTCTGTAGAACTCGTCAGCTAATTTACCATCATAGATATATTAGTAGTGTCATTGCCCTCCTTGTATCTTAGCGCCTACATTAGGTATTTCTTTGTGCGCTTTTTCACTATACCAGTTCTAGGTTTTGTCTGTTCTTTATGGCATGTTCAACTTGTCTTAAGGCGTCCACCTTACTCCTATTCATTAGCTTCCGAAGATCTACGATTTGTAATATTTATGTTTGTCGAAAGGTTTCACGCTTTCCCTATTTTATAAGGTCTTCATTGTCCTTGAGGAGCTTGCCAGTGTCGTGTTCAAAGACCGTATCTACAAATTTACTTGAAATATCCCTAATAATACTTTTAACGCGATTCAATAGTTCGTCAAAACTAAGATTATCTGCTTTCATAAGAGCCGAGAATCTGTTCCGTAGCGAATCTACATGCGGAATGCAAAATGCCTGTACTTTCTCTCGCCATGCTGCTGATAAATTGACTTCTTTCCCACATGTTTTTTCCGTTCTCTTCTCAAGCCTAGGTGAATTCGAGATCTTAGCATTCTATGGTCACTGCATCGTACCTCCTCAAGTAGTATATTGTGCATGATGCCAGGGTGTGCACAAAGTATGAAAGAGTAGCAGTAGTAGTAGTCGTAGTAGTAGTAGTAATAGTAGTAGTAGTTGTTGTGGTTCTTGTTGTTAATATTGTTGTTTTTTAGTTCTTGGAATACAAGAAAACTAAACAAAGACAAGAAATGCATTCGATACACCTGAAAATGGTATACTCCTGAAAATTGCACACGTCTTACATTCACGCACAAAAAATAGTTTTGACGCAAAATGTAACAGCAATGACGCTAAGAAACGGGTACTGCAGTCAAAACAAGCTACACATAACACGCTTAACATACAGCAGATACACACAAAATTTTTTTCAGCCTTAGTTTCACCATTAGGACTCCTTCGCGTCCACTCATGGTTCTCTCGTTTCCTCCACAAGGCTTTTCAAGGTCAGTATATCAATGTGTTCGGCAAACTGTACTGTGAGCTTTCCCTAATACATATAAAACATATGCCGTATGCTCCCACTACCTGGTGTACAGCGTGCTTCTCGACTACATTCCTCAGTTTCACCCATCAGTACAGTACAATGGACACTTAATTTCCCGTACTCATTTTGCGAGCGAAGGGACAGTATGAAACTTCCTCTAATTTAAGTTTGGTGACTGATTTCCTGAAACAATCGAAGTGTTTGAAGTTGCGTCAGGAGAAAACCAAACTGCTCAGTTATATCCACACTACTAATGAATCCTTAAATTAGAATTCAAGGTAGTGAGGAGCTCTAGCTTCCTATCATTTCATCAGAATTTCTCGCAGTAGAACGCATAAATTATGTACCTTTGCGTCTTGACTACCTGCAAGAGCCGATTCATTATAACGACCATGAAGGCACTCTTTTTTACGAATCGTAGTTTGACTTTCTTCGAAGGAGCAGCATCTAAACAAATGCTTTGTCGGCTCGGCTCATCACTTGCCGCTGCTGATCAGGCTGAGAACATGCAATTGAACACCAGTCTCGGTTGTCAACGAGGATAAATTCGACAAGATTGACGGGTGTACTTACGTAGGTGCTCTGCGTCCGTGCGCGTTGTGCGTGTTTGTCCATGTGGCGTTTGTTGCGGCAACGGCGAGAAAGAGAGCGTCACCATCGACAATCGGAAACACGATACCTTTTACGCGAACAACATACGTTGTACACCCGCAGTGTGCCTGTCCGCTTCGGCTTTTAGTGTTCTGCCGTGTTTCTTCAAAGTCAGAGCAGCGGGAAAGAGCAACTTGTATTCTTATCGTAGTGGAGTTGGCGAGAACAATTCGTCCTTTTGCGTGTGTGGCGTGGCCGACGAGCAAGTAATTAGCAGTACTGTATCATTTTCTTTTTCTTTTTTGCAGTTGACCACACTCCTTTGTGTATGGGACACATTTGCACGCATTTCGCGGGCCCTATTTTACCATTTTCTTTCTTTATCGTTATGTCATAACTACTTTGCATGCTTGCCCGGTTGATGCTTCCACGCACGTTGGACTCGACACCTATTTTAAAATGCAATTCCTTCACACTTCTAGTTGGATGAATGTTCGAGCAATTTATTACAGGTTGTGGCTATATGGTTTCTATACATTAGTTTCATGTTCTGCAGATATTTCTTGCGAAGTACCGAGTTCCTCTGTAGACTTTACTCGCAGAGTACAGCGTCATTTTCAAGGTTCTAGGCTATGCGTTGACGTGATTTGCGTAGCCACCTGCGTCTCCATGTAGAGTCAGCTTGGCTAGAATGTCCCTTCATTGCCACAAAACGTGGTGGCCACATGCACCGCCAATAATGCAGCTTCTTCGTTTTATTTTGAAATCGTGTTTTTAAAATGATGTTTCTTCTTTCTTTTAGTTCACCCGGGGATCACGGTGAATGTCTCTCTGGTTTGAATAATGGAAAACTTCCGTGACAATTGCGCCACTCTGCCGTAGTTTCTGACTTATGTGCGTGAGGAGCACCGGCCGTGAAATTGTCAGCTCGCAACGAGGAAAGTGTCCAGAAATTTGGAGGGGTGTGAAAAGTGACGCTGGATGATTTAGGCGAGAAGCAAAGAAAGAACAAGAAAGTACATTAAAGCACGCGGCGGCGCTTGGTGGTTTCGACTTCTTCAGCCGCCTAACGTAGGATTTATGCAAATAGCGGGTCGTTATATAGGTCTGTGTATTGCTATGTCATGTTTCATAGTAGCTGCCGTACCAGCTCTTCGGTGCAGCAGGACTTATTGTAGCTCCATTTTGCACATTTTCTGTTTTTTTTTGGCAGCGGTGGCACTACTTTCATCTCAGTATGTTCAGGTAGTGCGAAATTCAGTTTCCTATTTCTTATTCTTTCTTTTTTTATTCTATTTTGTTGGCGAATACTTTGATGCACATACTTATAGCTCTCGCTTTCTAGAACTAAACTTTTTGTGGCACGTGCAGTGTTGGCATCATCTCCTCTTTCTGTGTATTCTAGGTCTGTGTATGCACTATCTCCGAGTTTAATCATAATGAATTATCTTGATACTTCATAATAAAGGACCATCTTGGCTGCACGTGATCGCTTATATGCCACGGTGCTTCAGGAAATGCTCGTGTATATTCACTAGAGACAACGCACCCAACTGCCACAACTTCTACGGATACTCCGTTCAAAAGTGCTCCGCAAGTTGCATGAAGCGTAATAATATTTTTCAGCAGATCTTGCTTTCAGGCAACCTTCGCGCTATCCAGAAACGTTGCGAAACGTTTATGAAGAATTCGGCATCGAGCGCTCACAAATTTATGCGGTCATAATTTGATGTGATATAAGTGCGAGTTGGTTGGCTATATTTTATTCGCAGTGCGCACGCGTTTTCACATATCTAAGGACACGTGAATATGTGAACACTATTTAGTTTTGAAGCCCCTCTCGACTCGACAAAATCGCTGTTGTAAATGAACTGTAATGTAATCAGAGCGTGTACACACATGAATGATTACGCTCGCGTGAGTATTGGTCTTAATTTGTGAGCCTTCTCTATTTATTAAAAGAAGAGTTCTCCTCTCCTGTCATAGCTATTGAAAAACAACACAACGCTGGCGTCATCATTGCCACCTACCTTGCACCTCTATCATCTCTGAGGGCATATTCACACCAAAAAGTGAATTGTGTTCAGAAGTCAAAGCGTAACCACATCGACTGTTGCGTTATCACTTTCGGAACCAAGCGGCCGTCCCTCCACTTGTGCACCCTTAGTCATTGCATTGTGATTAGGAAATTAAGTTACGCTTTAATGATGTTTATATGATATTAACACGAAATTGTTTTATGCCAGGACCCACCATGGCTTCACGGACGTATTTCTGTCATAGATGTGACTTTTTAAAATATATAGTAACATTGTAAAAAAACAAGAATAAGGAGTTCCGAAGCCGTGTGTCGAGCCAGCACCCTCTCGCTACGCCACGCGGTGCAAGCCACTAGGCCATAGAGCATACGTTCTCTAACTTGCCGACGGCGAGCGATTTCTGTACAGCATGTACCGTTAGCGGTCATCAGAACTTAGCACCTTCATTGCTTTTTCTTATCAGTAGCAAGATGGCACGAGGAGAGCGCGTTAGGCCAAGTGGCTTCTCATGGCATGGTCATGAGAGAGAGAGATAAATCGGGAGGAAAGGCAGGAAGGTTAACCAAACTTGGCTCGGTTGGCTACCCTTGGGGTGGGGGAAAAGGAGAATAATATAACGGAAAGACATAGAAAAGAAGAAGAGGAGTAAGAAAGAGAAGCATGAATAGTCAGTTCGAGACTACACAGCACGGTCTCGCACAGTTCTTTAACAAGCGGTCGTGAAGTCTGGTGGTCCTTAAAAAGTACAAGAGGGCTTTCGTGGCTTTGCGTGTATGGGAAGCCGTCGGCCAAGGTCCCAGGATCTTCTCTTCTGTAAACGGCCATGAATCCAGCTGACAGAGCTTGACTTCCATAATACGTCGTTCGGTCTGGTATGCTGGGCAATGACATAGAATGTGCTCAAGCGTTTCCTCGCAGGCGCAGATGTTGCATGCCGAAGTGCTCGCCATTCCAAGGAAACGAGAGTACAAATTTGTAAATGCCACGCCCAACCTCATGCGACAGAGTAAAGTTTCAGCGCATCGTGGGAGACCGGATGGCCAACGAAGTTGCAAGTTTGGGTTGATCGAATACAGGTGCGTGTTGGAGAAGTCCTGCGTATTACATTGTAGGAGAGATATACGGCGAGCAAGTGATTGTAGTAGCCTTGCAGCGTCCGTTCTCAAGAGTGGTATAGGCGCGCGCTGGTCTTGGTCATGAGCCGATCGAGCAGCTTCATCCGCGCGGTCATTGCCGACCATTCCGCAATGACTCGGCAGTCACTGAAATACAATATCGTGACCTTCCTCGAGCACTTCGTGGTAGTCGTGCCTTATCTGATATACTGATTGTTCGTGTAACCCGTGCTGCATAACAAACCGTAGTGGCTGTAAGGCTGACCTAGACTCGCAAAAGATGGCCCATTGGTTAGGTTGCTGGCGAAGAATGTACTTTACTGCAGCTTGAAGTGCTGCGAGCTCTGCTGCTGTCGACGTCGTGGTGTGAGAAATTTCGTACTGAAGCAACACATTTTCAGATGGAACAACCACTGCTCCTGTGGAGCTGTTGGAATTAGTGAAGCCATCGGTGTAAACGTGTATGCGGTCGAAGTACCTTTCGTCCAACAGACGCAAAGTCAATTGCTTCAGGGCCAGCGGTGACATGCGTGCTATCGTAAAGATTCCAGGAACTGAGAAGCGCACGTCAGGTTGACGAAGACTCCATGGCGCAGTTGCTGGATGCATCGCAAGTTTGAAGCCAGGCGGTAGTATAACCTGATGTTTTGTCACGATACCGCAGTACGAAGAATGGGGCCTCCGAGCTGTCAAACACGCTAAATGATGTGGCGGTAGCCGTGATAAATGCCGAATGTGCGCTCTCAGCGTCTCGACAATGATGTGCGTTGTGACCGGTTGTTCTTGTGTAATAACAATAGTTGACACTGTCCATGAGCATCTTGGAAGGCCAAGCCATGTCCGAAGTGCTTGGGCTTGTACGCTTTGCAGTGCATCGATGTTAGTCTTGCACGTGTTGGACAGGACAGGAAGGCTGTACCGGAGAGTTCCGAGAAAGAGGGCTGTGTAAAGCTGCAACATGGAGTGCACGGATGGGCCCCATGATTTTCCGGCGACGAACTTGAATACATTATCAATGCCAATGAGCTTTTTCTTTAGGTATCTGACATGCGGGCTTCAGGTTAGGTCACGATCTACGATGACACCTAAGAATCTATGAGTTCTCTTATATGGGATTGATCTGCCATCGATACACAATGAGTAGAAAGACATCGGTTCGCGTGTAAACGCCACCGCTGTGCATTTTTCTGTGGCGATAGTCAAACCTTGCTGGCGAAGGTATGTCGCAGCAATTGTTGCCGCTTTTTGTATTCTTGCGCGCACTTGAGGCCGTGTCACGCCGGACGCCCAAATGCAGATATTATCCCCGTAGAGAGATATATAAGCCGTCTGTGGTAGCATTTTGGTGAGCCCCACGAGAACCAGGTCGAAAAGAGTTAGACTCAAAACACCACCTTGTGGCACCCCACGACTTGTGAAATACTTATTCGTAGACCCAACTTCAGTTAAAACGAACATGGATCTCTTTGTGAGGTAGCTTCTTACCCATCGAAAGACACGACCTCTAAGTTCAGCTGCTTCAAGAGCATTGAGAACAGCCTCGTGGGTCACGTTGTCATAGGCACCCTTCACGTCTAAGAACAGAGCTACCGACAGCCGCTTCTGAACTTTCTCATGGTAAACAGAGGTCACTAAGTCAATAACGCTATCAACTGAGGACCGACCTCGTCGAAAACCAGCCATAGCATCAGGATAGATGTTATAATGTTCCAGGTACCATTCCATGCGTGTAAGCAGCATCCTCTCCATGACCTTACCAACGCAGCTTGCTAGTGCTATAGGCTGGTATAAAGCCAAATCAAATGGAGACTTTCCGGGCTTCAGCAAAGGCACCAGGCGACTACCCTTCCACTCATCAGGCACCATTCCATCATGCCGAGACTTATTGAAAATGTCCAGCAGGCAGCGCTGTGCTTTCGGGCCTAGGTGACGTAGGGCAGTATAGGTCACTTCATCCGGACCTGGGGACGATGAGCGTCTGCATGTGTTCAATGCCGCATGAAGTTCTTCCATGGTGAATGCTACCTTCATTTGCTGATCTCGTGAAACTGGAACATCCTGTGGCAATAGATCGATCGGTATAGAGATGTCGCCGGCGATCTTTGCACAAAATTCTCCAGAAACATCAAGCTGTGAGCGACGTTGAAGTAGCGCCAGAGCGGCGAAAGGATGACGCTGTTGCGGATGCGAGTGAATTCTCGAAAAGTCCTCCATACGGGAGACGAGGGCTTTCGAGGTTCTAGTGAGTCACAAAAATTCTTCGACGGTTGCTCATGAAGTTTGTGCATTCGACGCTGGATTTTTTTCTGAATGCGTCTGGATTCTCTGAGGTCAGGGATAGATTTCGTGCGTCTGTATCGTCTTTCGGCACGTCGGCGGACCGCTCGAAGTTGTTCCAACTCTTGGTCGAGTGCCGTGCGTCTCGATTCTTTCGAACATATCTTCGTGGAAGTCTCCAGTGCACAACTCATGACTTCTTCAATGGATTCCGGCGGTTCGTGTATGCACTTGCTCTCCACTGATGTCTGAAACTCTTCCTAGTCAATAAGTCTTGAATGTCCAGGGGAAGGAGAATCGTCCAAACCTCTGATTGTCGCGTACGTGGGGATATGGTCGCTGCCATGTGTTTTAATATCTGTGAACCATTGGACTTTCGTGACAATGCTATGAGACACTAATGTCAAGCCCAGGCAACTGCTGGAAGTTGCTCCTCGGAGATAAGTAGGGCTGCTGTCGTTCAGCACCTGAAGCCCGTGCTCTGATGCGAGATCAACTAGATTCGTGCCTTTTCGATTTGTCCTGATGCTTCCCCACAACGGATGATGGGCGTTGAAGTCACCCATTAATATCCAAGGTGCTGGAGTCGTTACAAATATACCATTTATTATCTGTTGATCTAGTCGACGTGACGGCGCTATATATGCGCCTATCAGCGTAAACGACAACTTCTTCTTTTCAACATATAGACACACGTAGTAATTTCCATTGTGAGACTCTACTCTTTGGAGAACGTAAGTGAGTTCTTTACGGATGTACACAGCAACTTGACTTCGCTCAATGCACGATGAAGAAACGAACGATTCATAGCCCGACAGTCGAGGTATTTTTGAAAAATGCGGTTCACAAATGATGATGATGGGAAACTTATATTCGAAAATGAGCTGTCTGAACTCAGGCATACTTGACTGTAGACCTCTTGCGTTTACTGAATTATGGCAACCACAAAAACGATAACCGCTGGGACAGCTTCTAAATTCAGGAGATCCTCAGGCGGAACAATTGCCGGCCATGCAGGCCAGGCTAACCCCGCCTGCCGCAACACCACCACCACCACCATCACTGAATTATGGAAGCATGCTTGACTTTTTCTCGGAAAGGCTGATGTGGTCTATGGTGCGCCATCTTGTTACTGAAGTCCGGCAAGAACTGGTTCTAGTGTGTCCAAGATTTGCAGCGCGCATTTAGCGGCAGGAATCTGTAGACTATCCAATAGAGTGTGAATAACACTCATGAACGAAATCAATACAGAAAAAACCTGTACCTCTTGGGCGGACAGACTGCCTGCTGGGGGCTTATTCGTTGTTGACTGTCCATATTGTAGTTCCGTAGATACGTGTACCTGCGGTAAAGTGGGCCAGTCAGAGCCGAATATTCTCTGTAGCGCCACAGTGTCTTCTGGCACCTCTGGAAGTACCCCACCTAGTGGCGGGGGTGGGGGAGGTCTTTGTGGTCGTGGCGGTGGTGGTGGTCGCGGTGGTGGCGTAAGTGATGGCACCTTCGGCAAAAGACTGCTTTTTCTTTTCTTCGAGCACCGCCGTCGACGGGAACGCCGTCGTTGAACAACCGTTACCGCTTCCTTTGGTGAGGATCCGTCTTGAACCATTTGTCTCAGAATGCTCCTCTCTTTCTTCAGTACTGGGCAGTCCTTGGACGAAATCTCATGGTTCCCGTTGCAGTCGCTGCTTTCAGGAGAGTTGCTTGGCAAGCCTCTGCTTTCTGGGGTCCGGCACAACGTGGGCATGCTTGCTTGTTGTTGCACACAGCACTAACATGACCCAGTTTTAGACAGTTGTGGCACTGTAGTGGTCTTGGGATGTATGGTCGGACAACGTGACGAAAATGACCAACCTTTACATTTGATGGGATGCAATCACCTCTGAAGGTCACCTTGATGCAACGGGATTTGCCAAGCCGGCATACTTGCAATATGTGCGTTGCCCCAGTAGCTGGCTTTATCAGAACAGGAAGGTCTGCGTTCGGTATGGAAACATCAACGTCATAAATGACGCCTGTCGTCGTGTCACTATCCTGCGGAGTGTACGTTCAGAGATAGATGCCTGCAAGCTCCGTGACACTTCGCAGGGTATGTAGCGCAGCCGGGTGCTCAACGTCTATGGCCAAGATATTCTTCCGTGGGTCGAGTCTAATATCCTTTATCTCATTAGGCACGATACCTTCGAGACGCGCTGATATCACTTGCCTGTTCATGTTCTTCAGGTTGATCGAAGAGTCGACAAGAACAAAAAGTATGGTATGGCGTTCAGAACTGCACGCCGCCTACACGGTAGAGACGCTAGCTGGCGAAGATGCGCCGACCATTCTCCTTTTAGCTTTACGCCTAACTACAGGGATGAAATCGTCGTCACTGTCTTCACTACTCGCCATGTACAGTTCAGTGCTGTCACTGGTGCTGTCGTCCTCCCAGCTGTTGCGCTTCCTTGAGGTTGACGTCAAAGGTGACGCCAAGTCCGAATAGCGTACGGTGGGGTCTGGATCTATCGCTGCCTGCAGGAGAGCGATGATCCTCGGCTTAATTGTAAATTCACACAAAAAACACCGTGGCATGGTCAAAGTGGTCAAAGAGGTATAGACATTGAGTTTCCTAAATATACACTAGAGGGAACTCTGGAACTAGTGTCTATGTAGCCGCAACGCAAGATGCTACAGCTAGCATAAAAAATATGGGTAGTACACGGATTTGCCTAGCCTTTGTACTTCCCGATGCTTTTGGCTAACTGTGGCTTATAGCTGCTTTGTCACGAAACAACAATAAGCAATAGTTCGTCAGTTATGTTTCAATCTTCTCGGCTTACCATTTCAAATCAGCTCAAGAAGTTCAAAAGTGTTAGTTTTTTTCTTCGAAACAGCACCAAAACCAGCAAAGCATGAAGCTAGAAGTGTGAATCGCCACCCGCAAATATGAAGACTATGCAAATCTGTGTACTAGTCATCCTTCCCATAGTCGCTGAGCGATCGCACCACTGGAGTCCCTTCCAGTTAAATTCAGGAAACTCTATGCGTAGTAAATGTTTGCTGGCGCGATCACTCTCTCTCTCTTGCGCGCGCTCATCTAGGAATTCGGGTGCATTGTACTTCTTGTGTTTCCACCGCAAGTTTATAGAGTGCTTCTTGGGTGCGGCATACAAGCTTCCTTTAACGTGTGGTCACAGTTATATAGGATGAACTGGACGTCATATAAATAAAAGGTTGAGAGGCCATAAGAACGATTTCTGCAAAGGGGCAAGTTCCAACCTTGTATTGCACTTAAGCCCTAGTGTACACTGAAGCATCCGCTTTCTATAGCGAGCGGAATTCTCCTGTCGCCGAAAAGCAGCGTCGTTCGAACTGGACGCGCATCGCACCGCCGAAAAGCTAAGGCGCCATCTGCTGAGCGAAGAATCCACCATGGGGCAAGTGCTGAGTGGATGCACTGTTCCCCGAATGTTGTTGGCGGCTCGCAACTTCAGTGCGCTTGTGAATAGTTAGATCTTTCTTTCATTGCGATGGCCAATATATGGACACTCTCAGCTGGAGTTGATTAGCATACTGTTCGGCTTGCTGCGTTATTTCTTTAATTTTAGCTTTGAGTTTCTTATTTCTCTTTTGCCTTTTTCATCCTTTAGGGAGATTTCTTTTTGCTTTCCACAGGTGGCGAAGGTAAGCGTCTACTTCAGGGGTGTCATCTATCTGTTCTGGCGACAGTTTTGGTGTGCATTTGCTTTTCATTTCAAATTATTTTGTAGCACTCATCCAAATCGTCTATGACAGTCACATGCGCTTTTAGCTATTTTCTATATGCATGCCAGTCTGTTATTTTAGCTGTGCCGATGTGTTTCTGGATTCGGCTGGTGCAGACTGTGGTGCTCAGTATGTAATGATCAATGCCCAGGTATTCAAGAGGGTTGTACCAGTCCGCGCTGTGGCAGGTATGTACTATCGTTAAGTCCAAACTTGTGCCCATGGATACGCTGTTGCCTATTCTCGTCGGTATTGCAGGGTCAGTTAACAGCGTGATTTCCAGTTTCTCTATTTGTCTCGCGATATTCTTGCCTTTGGTGTCTTGCATCTTATACCCCCAGCTTGCATGCCTGGCATTAAAGTCCCCATCTATGATTATTGGATTCCCTTTCGCCAGTTTTGTTGTCCCTTGAAAGAGCTTGTCGAACATTGCTCTCTTTTATCTTGGGGGACTATAGATATTAAGTACGAAGGCGCTCTTTTCATGGCTCCCTTTGTAGGTTATTTCTGTTATGACATGCGGAATATCCGCCTCTTCTATGTGCTGATGACATATTGCTGTATTTGAGTTATCGACTAATGTAGCAACTTTCCATTCTGCGTCCCCGGTACGGAGAAGGCCTGGAGAAGGCCCTTACGGTGTATCTCACTGCTAACGAATCGTATTTGGAGTGCTTTCGGGGGCCGGAATGCTAAGTGTCAATAAGCCTTAAAAGTTGTGGGTACGAGCCTTAATTTCAGACCAGAAGTGGTTGGACATGCCTTAAGAAAAAATTACCAATAAAATCATTGAGGTGTACCATATCAGGGAGTTCGGTGACGAATGCGTGAGCCAGCCTTCGGTCTGTTTGCATGAGAAAGAGATCACGCTTACAATTATGACGATGATGATGGCTTCAGACGTATGGCACTCACCTACAAAGAGGGATGGGCCAAGAATCGGGTGGCAGAATACCTCAATGAAGCTAAAACCAATATGAAAAATTAGTTTAGAGATGAAACTGCGAATAAACCAAAAAATGGTTACTGAGCAAGCGGTGAAACCATCTCTTGTTTCATATAGGCATAATTACAAATCGTAAGCTAAGAATCAGAAAAGGTTAGGATTGACAAGCATGGTAATCATTTTGTTGCCTTGATGTAGTCAAACACAGTAGAGCATACATGCTTGTGGAACTAACCCAACGAAGTGCCGCCAAGGGATAAAAGTACTGTAAGGGCCACTTCTTTTCCTAACTTTCGTAAGGGGATTCTAGATATGTTTTCCTCTGATGAGAATAACGACGACAGAAGAAAAAGAATTGATCATTTGTGTCAATTTGGTTGCCAAAAATTCACAATGATGGCGTCTTAAGTCCAGCTTTGTCTAAGCAATAATTTACTTGTGGAGCTGCACTACGTAATCCGGTATAAGTAACTTCTAATGGGCGAGATACATACCACTGTTCATTTTATGAATGCCTGATATCCTCAATATCTTCAACTTTATTCAATATACCTATTTCTCAATGCAAACAAGCATTTCAGAACCTTGACGCACTAATATAGGCCGTATCTGAAAAAACGCGGGTGATGGATCCACTCAGGGATACTGCTGCTGAAGTGTCAGCTATTTCATTCAAATATAATCTACGGCGGCTTCATACCCATAGCAATGCAGTTTTTGTATGTGTTTCGGTATTAGGTAACAAAATTTTTAATCAGCTTTTCATTTACTTCCGCAGAAAGTACATTACATACTGGTAGTAATTCTGAATTGGTCACTGCGGACGATTTGCTCGAAGGCTTTATGTGTAAGGCTAGAACAATACTCAATAATTACGCAACGAATACAGGGGTATAGCCTGGGAGTCGAAAAGGAGTGGTCAAGAAAAGAAGACGCCAACCACAGCCCTTTCTTTTGCCACAGATGCATAAGTCGCAATTATATTGCTTATCTCTACGTAAGGTATATAATCTTCTAACTGGTCATATGTGGCAATTGCTTCGCGCTACCAGAAAATATATCATCAAATTATATGCTAAGCAGTGACTCTAGGTTGCCTATAGGACTGATATGTTTAATTTTAAAAATGGGTTAGCCCTTTATCATTGTGTCTGTCTTTAGTGGACACTACCCCGAACTATGTCATGTTCCTCATGTGTGCTCTTGAAAGATTTGACGGTTTGCGTATATGAACATGCGTGCCCTGAAAAATAAACTCAGTTGGTATTGTTAGCGCTCGTGTTTCCGCTGTATGCCTTGCGTTTTTCAGCTTCTGTAAGCTTTTATTGCGACAGCAAGTATACATATAGTCTCAGCTGGTTTTCTGCCGTCACCGCTGCCGCCACCATCAATACCGTATATGTATACGTATCTATATATATGAAACTTCAAGAAAGAAAAAAAAAGTCAGCCGCACGCAGCACCCAGCTCATCACGATGAACTGGCGCACGCTTATATCTCACACGTACATTGCCCCGCTAATGGTAGGGGGGATGGCGAGGGGGGGAGGAGGTTCTATGCTTGTGCGTCCGTTTATCCTTCAGTGGGGAGAATAGTGTGCCTACTGCTTTCACCTGAGCGATTTCTGGAGTTGCTGGGCCAAAAAAGGTAGCACCGGTCGCTGCACAGGCCCCGTTTGCAAAAAGAGCGTGCTTTTCGTACACAGCAAGTAAAACAACAGGGACACTTGTTAGTTTGCACTCATTTGTACTTGTGACTGCGTTTCGTTCGTCATTTTTGTTGAAACAGCGTGTTCAGAGCCGAACGGTAAACGCTGTTAGTTCGCTCTCGTCCTGTGTATATTGTTTTCGTGCATCTTTCACGCGTGAGCAGCGCGCTGCACGTTTAGATCTGCTTACCGTTTTCAGCGTTGCATTTCAAGTTGTTGCTATCGCATTCGTTTCTTCGCCCTTGCTCCGAAAGTGAATATTTTTCAAGCACTTTCGCGCTTGCGCTGCAACCCCTAATAACAGCTGAGCTATCATGGCGGCTATTCTCCCGTGCACTTTATGGAGGTTATATGTACAATAAACATGGCAGTCATGGTAGCTGAGTTGGTAACGCATTGGATGCATTAGTCAGTGGTCGGAGATTCGGTACCTGTCCATGGCTCATTATCTTTCCATCGACATTTATTTTTTATTTATAATACAATCACTTATAATAGCGTGTAAATATATATATATATATATATATATATATATATATATATGAGATCTAACAGACAGTAATGCCAAGGAATGTACAAGGAAAGTTATTAGAACCAATGGAATGTAAATAAGAAGAAAGAAGTAAGAAAAGTGGATGAAAAAATAACCAGCCGTGAGCAGGAATCGTACCTACGACCTTCAAATAACGCGTTCGATGCTCGAAGGTCGTAGGTTCGATTCCTGCTCACGGCTGGTTATTTTTTCATCCACTTTTCTTACTTCTTTCTTCTTATTTACATTCCATTGGTTCTAATAACTTCCCCTGTACATTCTTTGGCATTACTGTCTGTTAGATCTCATTATATTGTGTTAAAACACGGAAAAACGAGCCCTTAGGTATACACTTCTTTCCCTTATTTTATATATATATATATATATATATATATATATATATATATTTAAGAGACAATTATGACAAGGAAAGTATAGGGGAGATGTTAGACCGAATAGTAATGTAAATATGAAGAAAAGTGGGTGAAAAGATAACTTGCCGTGGGCAGGATCCGATTAAGTCACATATAAACCCAAAGAAGTGGCTGGGGGGATAGCTTTCGTGGTAGCTCAGTGGTAGAGCATCGAGTGCGTCATTCGAAGGTCGCAGGTTCGGATCCTGCCCACGGCAAGTTACCTTTTCACCAACTTTTCTTCATATTTACATTAAAATTCGGTCTAATATCTTAACTTTCCTTGGCATTGTTGTCTGTTAGATCTCATTATTATTGTGTAAAACAAAGAAAAACGAGCCCTTAAGTATACACTCCTTTTCCTATATATATATATATATATATATATATATATATATATATATATATATATATATATTGTTGAGACGTTTATTGGCGGACGGTTGTCGACGATGCTTGACAGTGACAGTCAATGCGGGTACCGACTCTCTGCACGAGCTGCTCTTCTTCTTGCTAAAAAGGGCAACCCACTAGAAGGCGCTGGAGAGGACGACCCACTGTTCGAAGGCTTCACCACAACTACCCCGGGTACGAAGAGGGAGCCGCCTGGCGACCTAGCAGCTGCTTACTATGAGCGGGTCGTGGTAGGCTTTGAGGCGCTCCACGTTGACAATGTCGCGTCCTCGACGGCGCATGTCCGAAGATGGTTCGATGGGTTCGATCAAGTAATTTACAGGGGAAGTGTGTTCGACGACACGGTAGGGGCCTTCGTATTTGGGCAATAGTTTTGAAGATAGGCCAGTTGAAGTGGTAGGGATCGAGAGCCAGACGAGCGCTCCAGGGAGGAACATGGGCGCAGTAGTGCTGGTGTCAGCGCGAATGCCTTTTTGCCGCTCTTGATCATGCGCTGTAAAGGTCCTTGCGAGCTCTCGACACTCTTCAGCAAGCTTGGCTGTAGCAGAAATAGGCGCCCACTCTGACGGATCTGGCTTGTACGGAAGTATAGTGTCGATGGTGTGCGACGGGTGCCTTCCATATAATAAAAAGAAAGGTGAAAAGCCAGTAGTGCTCTGAGGGGCGGTGTTATATGCGTAGGTGACGAAGGGTAGAATGGAATCCCAATTTGTGTGATCGGCGGCGACGTACTTGGAGGGCATGTCGCCGAGCGTACGGTTGAAGCGTTCAGTAAGGCCATTCGTCTGTGGGTGGTAAGCAGCAGTTTTGCGGTGAACAACGTTGCACTCTTTGAGAATGGCTTCGACGACTTCAAACAGGAAGACGCGGCCTCGATCACTGAGCAGTTCCTGAGGTGGACCGTGTCGCAGCATGAATCGTTGGAGCAGGAAGGAGGCCACATCGCTCGCTGTAGCCGCGGGGAGAGCGGCAGTTTCGGCGTATCGCGTGAGGTGGTCTACAGCAACAATGGCCCAGCGGTTACCGGCCGACGTTAGTGGAAGTGGCCCATACAAATCAATGCCAACGCGCCCAAACGGCCTGGCAGGGCAAGGTAGAGGTTGCAGACCTACCGGCGACAGGTGCGTTGAAGTTTTGCGGCGCTGACATTCTATGCAGGAGCGAACGAATTTCTGCACATAGCGGTACATGCCGCGCCAAAAGTACCGTTGGCGAATGCGCTGGTAAGTCTTCGATACGCCGGAGTGCGCACATTGCGGATCAGTATGAAAGAATTCGCATATGTCAGAGCGCAGACTGCGGGGTATGACTAGTAGCCACTGGCGGCCGTCACCACTGTAATTGCGTCGGTGGAGAAGGTCGTCGCGAACGGCGAAATGGTGGGCTTGACGACGCAACGCGCGAGTGGATGTAGTGGATGGATCAGTCAGCAAGTCTATCAGTGAGGCAATCCATTGATCCTTGCGCTGTTCAGTAGCAACGGCATGAATGCTAATGGAAGAAACGGCAAGGTGAGATGCTGAGTCGTGGGCATTGTCGTCAGGCAAGGGAGAGCGCGACAGGGCGTCGGCGTCAGCATGTTGCCTTCCGTTGCGGTACAGCACGCGGATGTCGTAGTCTTGCAGGCGAAGTGCCCACCGGGCGAGACGGCCTGAGGGATCTTTCAATGAGGACAACCAGCATAGTGCGTGATGGTCGGTGACTACATCAAATGGGCGACCATATAAATAAGGTCGGAACTTGGTAAGGGCCCACACGATTGCCAGACATTCTTTCTCAGTGACGGTGTAATTAGTCTCGGCTTTTGTAAGCGTACGGCTTGCATACGCCACGACATATTCCGGGAAGCCTGGTTTGCGCTGCGCAAGGACAGCGCCGAGACCGACACCACTGGCGTCCGTGTGTACCTCTGTAGGGGCAGTAGGGTCGTAGTGGCGGAGTATGGGAGGCGACGTCAGTAAACGACGGAGCGTTGTGAATGCGTCGTCACACTGTGATGACCACGAATGGAGAGGCCCGTTACTACCGAGGAGTTTTGTCAGCGGCGATGCGATAGACGCGAAGTTTCGAATGAAGCGCCGAAAGTAGGAACACAGTCCTAAGAAACTGCGCAGTTCCTTGATGGATGTCGGCTTGGGGAACTCGGTCACGGCCCGAAGCTTGGCTGGATCGGGGAGAATTCCGTCCTTGGACACGACGTAGCCGAGTATTGTCAACTGCCGAGCTGCAAATCGGCACTTTTTCAGGTTCAGTTGCAGACTGGCGTCACTCAGACGCGTTAAAACATGCCGCAGGCGTTGAAGGTGCGTTGAGAAGTCCGGAGCGAAAACGACGACGTCATCGAGGTAGCACAGGCACGTGTGCCATTTCAGGTCACGCAGGACGGTATCCATCATGCGCTCAAAGGTGGCAGGCGCATTGCACAGCCCAAACGGCATGACGTTAAATTCGTACAAGCCGTCGGGAGTGACGAAAGCGGTCTTCGGTCGAGCGTCCTCAGCCATAGGTACTTGCCAGTACCCTGAGCGCAAATCTAGAGATGAAAAAATTCGGCTCCTTGCAGGCTGTCAATCGCGTCATCCACACGCGGTAGAGGGTACACGTCCTTACGAGTGATTTTGTTGAGACGTCGGTAGTCCACACAGAACCGCACAGAACCGTCCTTCTTCGCGACGAGAACGACAGGAGATGCCCAGGGGCTGTTAGAGGGTCGAATAACATCGCGGCGTAGCATGTCGTCCACTTGCTCGTTGATTACACGGCGTTCTGTGGGAGATACGCGATACGGACGTTGCCGTAGTGGTGGTTGTGCGCCTGTGTCAATGCGATGCGTAACAGTGGATGTGCGGCCGAGAGAAGGTTGAGAGACATCGAAAGAAGAGCGGAATTCTTCCAACAGGGCCAGAAGCTGGGAGCGCTGGACCGGCGTAAGGTTGTCAGCAATGGAAGGACCAAATACATCAGCGGATGATGAAACAGATGTAGAAACAGCACTAAGCGTATTGGAACTTCGGCAGTGCGTGTCATCAGGTTGATCCATGACTTGTGCGTCTTCGATGGGTTCCACGCTGCCGAGACATTCCCCTCGCACCAACGTAACACTGTACGGGGATGAGTTCAGAACAAAAATAGTGGTGCTGCCGCGAGTTACTTGCACGGCCGCGAAAGGAACCAGCAAACCTTTTCTGGTGAAAACACGATGAAATGGTGAGAGGAGTGCAGCGGTGTCTGAAAGACTTGCACAGTACACCGACACCGCCGCGGACGAGTTTGCAGGCACTTGCGTGTCGTCCCTGACGAGTAATTTGCTTGCAGTAGATGGACTGTCGGCCGGCGTCAAAGAAGAGAATGGTGTTAGCTCTATTTCTGCTGGTGCGCAATGAATGACGGCGTCGTGGCGGGAGAGAAAATCCCATCCTAGGATGACGTCGTGAGAGCATGAAGGAATTATGATGAATTCAACGGCATACATCACGTCCTGAATCATGAGGCGGGCTGTACACATCGCTGTAGGGTGAATGCTTTGGGCGCTGGCTGTACGGAGGGAGAGCCCGGAAAGTGGCGTGGTCACTTTGCGTAGTAATCGGCTAAGCTTTGCGTCCATCACGGATACGGCGGCTCCAGTATCTACAAGGGCAGATGCACGAACACCATCCACAAGCACGTCTATCACGTTCCATGGTCTTTCCTGAGGGCTTCCGCAGTTCGACAGCGTCGCAGCCCTTGCCTCGTGGACTGCGACGACTAGTTTTCCTGGTCACCCTCTAGTGGACGTGGCCGCATCGGCGACAGTGAGCGACGTCGCGGAGAATGTGAGCGGCGGGTAGATAGAGCGGGGCGGGACGACGGTGACGTAGGTGGCGGTTGGTCATAAAAGCGGCCCGATTGGCTGGGAAAATTGGAGGCGACTTGCGGTCGCTGCACACGATTGCAGTAGCGTGCTACGTGCCCGACGCAACCACAAGCAAAGCAGATGGGGCGATTGTCCGCAGTGCGCCATCGGTTCGCGGGTCCCATCCATGTCGAAGAACGCGATGGGCGAGCCGGCTGCTGATATAACTGCATAGTGGGCGGCACACGGGGCACGTGGATGACGTCGGTATATGTAGGCGGCATAGTTTCTCCGAAGGCCTGGGGTCTGGCGATGGTTTCGGTGTAACTGAGTGGTGTAGATACTGGAGGCGGCTGGTGATATTCTGGAACGACCTCCGCGATTTCCTGCTGAATGGCTCGGCGGAGGGGAGGCAGAAGTGTGCTTGACGACTGTTCAGCACGTTGCGGGGAAGCAAAGGCCAGTAAAGAGACCTGGCGGGCAACTTCTTCACGCACGAATGACTTGATTTCAGCAAGCAAGGCGGTGTGGTCCGAAAGTGTTGACAAGGCCGAGAGATCAGCGTCACGTGAGTGTGGTCGACGAGTCATCGAGCGCTGCCGTCGCAGCTCCTCGTAACTTTGGCAAAGTGTAATGATCTCTGCCACAGTGCGAGGGTTCTTGGCCAAGAGCATGGTGAAGGCATCGTCGGCGATGCCTTTTAGAACATGGGTAATTCTGTCGGCCTCTGACATGCTCGCGTCCACTTTCTTGCACAAGTCAAGAATGTCCTCTATGTAGCTTGTGAAGGACTCACCGGTCTGCTGTGCTCGTTCACGTAACCGCTGTTCGGCTTGCAGCTTACGAACGGCAGGACGGCCGAACACGTCGACGACGGCGGTTTTAAAAGCGGACCAAGTGGGGAAATCGGATGCGTGGTTGTTGTACCACATGCCGGCCACACCCGCGAGGTAGAAAACCAGGTTGCCGAGTTTACCTGCCTCGTCCCAATGATTGGGGACGCTGACCCGTTCGTACATAGCAAGCCAGTCCTCGACGTCGGTGCCATCCGCGCCGGTGAAGACAGGAGGGTCCCGGATGCGGGGAACACCGGAACATGGCGTCGGCGCAGGAGGAAGCGTTTGCTGTGCGGCGTCTTGGTGCATGGTCGAAGGCACGGTGCGGGATCATAGCTCCAGGGGCATCAAATGCTAACCGAAGGTGTTAGAAGGGCACAGCACTCTCCACCAAATTGTTGAGACGTTTATTGGCGGACGGTTGTCGACGATGCTTGACAGTGACAGTCAATGCGGATACCGACTCTCTGCACGAGCTGCTCTTCTTCTTGCTAAAAAGGGCAACCCACTAGAAGGCGCTGGAGAGGACGACCCACTGTTCGAAGGCTTCACCACAATATATATACTTTTCTTGGCTTTATTGTCGTTTAGTTATCAATAATTTGTCTGACAAGAAAAAAGAGCCCTTGAATGTACACTTCTTTTCTTCATTCTATCAATCGACATTTCAAACTTGTCGAGTAACATCACTCAATAGAAAGTATGCACTTAAAGGTTGAAGTATACACTACAGGAGCAGCACATTGCTATCACGTTTAACTTTTCAAAGCGAAGCTTAAGGTTCCGCCAATTTCTTTGAGCAGACATTGTACACAATGTCAAGGTTGTCCCCGGCTGGAAAAAGACAAAAAATTGACAGGGCACGCATGCAGTCACGCGTCTCGGGGTCACTCTTCGTTGCGTTCGGCACACACCTGCTTGAGACTACAGAAAATGGGAGGGAGCATTAGTTTCATCTTACCACTTTACCTGTCTTGCGTTTCATGCAATGTGTCTTTGGGGGGAGGGGGGATGCCAAAAATTAGCACCTGATGGGTGTCGGTGGACGACGCTGATTTGGAGTGCGATAACAGACGGAACGTTGCAGACGACCCCTCGGGTGCCGTCTACTTAGTTACATTTGTTACTTCGCCTGCTTCTTTTAATTTTTGTTGCAATCATTTTCGCAGTTACAATTACGTGCTTCCATGTTCGGCCACAGACGGTAGGCAAATGGCGTCCTTGCGCCTAGCTTCTTTATATTTCGTGGGATTCTTGTCACAAATTGTTTTCGCTGTTCCTCTCCGGTTGCGGCAGAAGACATGAAGAGGTGCAGTGTCATAATTAGTGCCACAGCCGTTGGCTTTGCGATGACCAGCAGTCGTTTCCGGCGCCTTTTTCGCGTTGCCTGCATAAACAGTGCCGACGCTTTAACCCCGGGCTGTGCCCTGATCTACGATGCAAATGGTTTCCAGATTGCTGCACCGCAACGTTGAATGCGTTTTTCTTGTTGTTCATAGGTCGTGTCTCGTTTATGTTTCTCCGGCGCACCGAGACCACACCAATCCGCAAAAGAAGCTACATCTGAGTAGGCTTGCTTCAAGTAGCGGGTCTGGCGACGAACGGCATCAAGCCTTCTGAGTAGTGTGTCGGATAATGTCTGGACAAGCAGGCCTGCTGATTTGTTCAGAAAGGAGGCTTGAATTACCAATATTTCGAAAGGAAATACCACACAAAAGCACCAGCTGTTGTCTTTCTGACGAGAATGACAGGGGAAGCCCAAGGGCTTGAAAAAGGTTCCATGATGTCCTGGTCAAGCGTTTTGTCGACTTGTATGATTTGACTCTCAGACGAAGAAACACGATAGGGTAGCCGATGTATCGGGTTGGCATCGCCGGTGTTGATCCGATGCTTCACAATGGTTGTCTGGCCAAGTGGTTGGTCATTAAGGTCAACGACGTCTTGGTATGAAACGAGAAGGACACGAAGAGCGTCAACAAGTTCAGCCGAAAAATCTGATGCGGTTATTTTAAATGCGAAGCATTTATTGGTGAATATCGGTGACTTAGAGCATCTATCTATCTATCTATCTATCTATCTATCTATCTATCTATCTATCTATCTATCTATCCGGCTGTCTATCCATCTATCTATCTATCTATCTGTCTGTCTGTCTATCTATCTATCTATCTATCTATCTATCTATCTATCTATCTATCTATCTATCTATCACGCCGCCTACGATTTTTAGCTCTCCTGGCTGTTGGATGACGGTATCAATACCAAATTTAGTACGATATCACATGACAGTATGACGAGTATAACTGACTAGTCATACCTAGAAAATCATGACATGTATGTCATAAATGTTATGATTTACATGTGATGGCCTTGCTGCTCTTTCGGTGGTTCATTCTTATGATATGTTGCAAAACTAATATGGTAACACATGACTGCATGGCGAACACAAGTGACAGATTCTAACATCGAAGTGATGAACATGACTACATTTCACACTCATGATGCGCTCGAGGCCGTTTTGCTAGCTTTGCACATACCGAATTTGATGTTACGGGACGTGAATGAATGACGAAGGTATGTGACTGATGCAAACATGATAATCATGAGATGCACGTCATGTAAGAACAATAATACACGCCACACTAAAGGGGCCAATACATTTAAACGTGTGCCGGCGTGAGTGTGCACCGGTGTTTGTTTTATCGAGTCACGCCGGTAATGCCACGTCAGGCGCCGATATACCCCTAGCAGAGATCAGTGGATCTGCCCACTGACCTTCATTGTGGATCTGCATGCCATATACTCGCAGGCGCACGCCGCGCTGCAATGCTTTAACGCATGCGCGTTTGAGCGCACATGGCGTCCTTCCGTCACGAAGAGGGGCAGACACGGTGCTGTATAAATAACGTCGTCGGCGCGAAATGCAGAATGCCACACTTCACACCGTTTACCATCGGGCCGCGCTCACGGACGCTGGTTGAGCCGGTCGCACCTGGCGTCACACTAGAGAGCGCTCGCGTTTTGGTAGCGGGGTGTCGCTGCACCCAGCCTGCGTGTGCGTCAACGCTGGGTCGGAGTACATTGGGTCATTCATGACGCGCTCACCGCCGTTGCGCTAGCTCCACATGTACCAAATTTGGTATCACGGGAGTGAGTAGACGACAACAGTAAATGACACCTACAAAGCTGATAATCATAATATGCGTTTCATGTATTACATGACTACATGCTACACTCATAGAGTTCTCGCGGCCGTTTCACTAGTTCCACATATACAAAAGTTGGTAGTAGGTGACGTGAATGCACGATGAATGTAAATGACACGTCCAAATATAATCATACTCATATGGATTTCATACAAAACATGACTACATTCTACACCTATAGCACGCTCATGGCCGTTTCGCGAGCTCTATATATACCAAAATTGGTATCGCTTGACGTTAATAGATGACGAAGGTAAATGAAACGTCCAAACATAATAATCATGATATGGAAGTCATGTATGGCATAATTAACCTCCGCCTTATAACGTTGTGCTGATTTAAAGTGACATGTCACCCTTCCACTATTGTGCTTCCCATATAATTTATTCCCACTGTACGTGGGATCCCCCAATTTTTTGTGATGATTTCGAAAGCACTTTGACCCAAAGCAGGACTCGTGAGTGATGGGTTATCTACTGTTCAGGCGGAAATGTGGTAGTCACAAACCGGGGAAAGGGGCACAAGGGAGATACCCTGAGGTAGAACTTGTGGGCATAGTCCAAAAATGACAAGAGGGAGACATGCGGCACAATCCTTTATACTGATGACCATGTGCGGGAACGTGACGTTTTGCGAGCAGAAGATGGCATGGTTCGGTGACACAACGTAATCACCATCAAGCACGGGTGAATCTGGAGAGACCGCAATACATAACGGATAGAGAGGGGACGCGCGCGTAATCGGTGGAACGTAGCGTGCTCGGTTCAGCATCACTAGGTTCAGCGGCCTATGGTAGGGCGAATCGGACGACACCCGTAGCACAGTGAATGAGAGCCGAATGGGAAGATAGAAAATCCAGTCCTAAGATCAGTTCATGCGGGCATTGCTCCAATACATAAAACAAAACAGAGATATCGTGTTCAGCAACAGTGACCCGAGCACTACACATTCCACTGACAACTGGAGTCGTACCATCGGCTACACGGAGTACAGCGATTGGAGCTGGAGGGAGAACCTTACGTAGTCTTGCGCCGAGGTTCCATTTCATATCTGACACGTGAGCGCCGGTGTCAACTATGCCATGACAGGTGCGCCATTGACATCTACTTCAATTAGGTTGTTGTGTCCAGGTAGTGTAAGAAAGGGAATTTCGGATCGGGACGTCATGGCAGGCACCTCTAGGTGCTGCGCCCCTTAATTTTCCGAGGAGCGGGGCGAGGATGATGGGAAAGTAGAACGAAGATGCTGAGAGCGAGAGAGGTGACTTGACGGCGAAGGAGAGCGGTGCAGTCGGGGAGGCATCGATGGTGTAGCAGCATCGTCTTCGTGGGTGGGCCGTCGGGAACAGGAAAATGGCGATTGTTGAGATATTTGTACCATGGTTGCGAGAGTTCCAGGGGCTACGGCAGTGGCGGGAAATGTGGCCGATGCGTCTACAACAGAAGCAAATGGGCCGCTCGTCAGGACTTCGCCATTCCACCAGGTTCCGGTACCGAGGACGGGCGTACGAGTTTCAGGTTAAATCAGGAGGACAGGGTGGATGCTAGTTTGGTCTGTTAACGTGGCAGAGCGTCTGGAGTTCGACGCTAGCGAGCTCCTGCCGTACGACGGTCTGTTTAAAGAAATCGTGCGGGAATCTTCCTGACCGCAACTTTGCATGGGAACTGGAGCTGCAGCTTCGATTTCACGGCGGACGAGGCATACAATGTTCTCGCCTGCCACAGAACAAGGTTGCGGATGGATATCCTTGCAAGTAGAAGTCACTGCTGTGTTGAGAAGGTGTGAAAAATCAGAAGCAAAGCGAAGACTTTTTGCTTCTTCATAGCGGCGACATTCGCTAATCGCGTCGTCGGCTATTAACGAGATGCAGAACACGAGGAGAGTGAAGGCATCATCCACGATTTCCTTAAGGGTGTGCGCTACCTTGTTGGAATCCGGCATCTTTTCTTAAACAGTGCGGCAGAGGGTGAGCACATTCTGATTGTAAGTCACGTATGACTCGGCGCAGGACTGCAGTCGGTATGCTAGTTCTTTCTGCACCGAACGACGACGCCCAATGGTCTTGCCGAAGAGGTAGATGAGTTTGCGTTTGCAGGTGGCCCAACTGGTTATGCCTTCCTCATTGTTAGAAAATCAAACTTTGGCCGTTGCCTCAAGGTAAAATAGAACATTTGCCATCATCAGCGTCGGGTCCCAGTTATATAGCGCGTTCACCCGTTCGTATATCTGAAGCCAATAATCGACATCTTTGTTGTCAGTGCCGGAAAAGGTGCCCGGGTCACGTGGTTGGGTCCGGACGATGGTGCGGTTAGCGGCGGTGGTTTGTTGCGGCGTGGCAGGATCCAGCTGGCCGAGGCACGGTTGGATACATTTCCCATGCATCCTCGTATTCCTCTTGAGCAGACTTAGCAGAGGCAGCCAAGGAGAGTCCGCTACGGAGATTCGTCGCGATTGTGAAAGGGAGAACCCAGCACCTTCATTGAAATGTTACGAGGAGCAGAGGCGTCGTCGAGTGTATTTACAAGGTGTGTCTAAACACGTAACGCCAGGCATACAAGGCAGAGCCAAGTTCACGCGCATATCATCGAGCGTTTTCTTTCTATTTGCTGTCTTCCTCTTTATCTCCGACAGCGCTTCGTAGCAATACACTCAGCACATGGGGCATAAATGAACATCTTCGCACCCTCTCATCCTCTTCTAATAAATTTAGGAGAACGCCTCAACAAACAAATGAAAGCGTATGAAAAGTCTATCACGAAGCAAAAACACATTGTGTGCTTTGCTCCACGTCGCTGACATAAAATACACAAGTGCTATCTATCTATCTATCTATCTATCTATCTATCTATCTATCTATCTATCTATCTATCTGTCTGTCTGTCTGTCTGTCTGTCTGTCTGTCTGTCTGTCTGTCTGTCTGTCCACTTCTGGGAGCCGTCTTCGTAGACTGCGTGTCTTCGTGTACATTGAAATTGACCCAAGCAGGCATGAATGTATGGTTACATGAATTATACGTCTTGGCATGATAATTTGTTCTGATAGGTCAAACGCATTGCGGAAAATAATGTCATTCATTCCAAGCTCTTAGTGAGTAGCAGCCTATTTCTTATTGATTGCTTTGTGACAAGCGTTAGGTGATAGAATAGGGAATATATTTCGGTTAGTAACCTGGAATTGTTTTCACCGCATGCGGGCTTCACTTTCGTAAGCAAAACCCATTGCGAAGGATACCGGTATAAGGAAATTTCTGATGAGGTAGAAACGATGCAAGCGAAAGAAAATGAAGAAAAAAAAAGCGCTGTGATGGTACACACGTTGTGGTAAAAGACAGTGGCTTCCTGCTGTCGTCATAACCCTTTGAGGTTTGTCTTTTGTCC